>NW_026596095.1:20808621-20878349 GCF_907164565.1 Psammomys obesus
ACACACACACACACACACACACACACACACACACACACACACACACAGACTCCACCGTAGTCTCTCCACTATTACTGTCTCTTCCCATTTCCTCCTCTTACTAGACCCCTTCTTCTTCCCAACATTTTAAAAGTTTCTTTCTTACTTTCAGTGTTTGTGTGTGTGATCCACTGCTTGCAAAAGAAAGAATAGGGGATTGTCTACTCTCCAGCGTACGCATCCATTAGCTGCGTATACCTCCTCAAGAAGGTGTGAGGCCTCACACACCTCTTCCCTACACGTAATGGGATGTTAATGGGCCCAGCCTGGAGCAGGTTTTGTGTAGGCAGCTCTAGCTGTTATGAGTGCATGAGTGCCTCAGCCATGCTGTGTCCAGGAGACAGAATTTTATGTTACCCTGTAAGCATGGGTTTTTTTTGTTTGTTTGTTTTGTTTTTGTTTTTGTTTTGTTCTTTGTTTAAATACTACCTTATTTTATCGGGGTTTCTTATGCCTCTACCTCTCTGCTCCACCCCAATCCCTTCAACACCCCAAAACCAGGTAGGAGAGAAAGAAGGTTAGTGGGGAGAGGGGGCATAGGTCACTTAGGCTACTCTCTGCTGGTTAGAGTCCCTGGGTTCCTTGGGACAAATCCAATCTTCATTTCAGGATGTCTCCAACTGCTTCTCATCGGACTGCAGCAACAGCAACCAGGAGCAGCAGGGAGGAGCTCCCGAAGCCTTCTTCTTTCTCGGAGCCCCCTTTTTCTCTCCGGGCTCTGGCATTTATTTATTCCCTCTCTGAGTCCCCAGAGCTAAATTATTGTCAGCTGGCAAAGACCACACCCTTCTCAGTGTCAGCACGAGGCGAATAGTCTGCTGCTGTGGACAATCTAAAGCAGCCCCGTATCCTACACCTGGGATTAAAACAAAAACATGTTTGTATAGCATAACTGAGTTTTTAACAACACCAAAACTTCCACTGCACTGCTCCCTCCCCTCCCCTTGTTCTTAAACCCCTTTGATTCCTTCTTCTATGATATTCCCCGAACGTTAGATGTGATTATTCAGATGTCCCGTTTTGGACTGAGAGCTCAGCAGTCACTTCTTCTTGGCACTTTGATCAGTTGTGAGTCTTTGCATTAACCAATGCCCACTCCAAACAGAAGCTTCTCCGACCACAGATGAACACGGCACTAACATATGTGTCTAAGCAGTTTAACAACATATCCATTTAGCCAAGAAATCATAGCAGTTTCTCCCATGGGGCTCCTGTTTTGAGTTGTATTTTTTTATTTGTGTGTGTGTGTGCATGCACATGTGTAGATGTGCGTAGGTAGCCGTGTTCCACAGTGTGTATATGTAGGTCAGGAGTCAGTTCCTTTTTTCTACTCCTGTCAGTCATGGGGCTTTAATTCAGGCTGTCAGTCTTGGTAGCAAATGCCTTTAGTCGCTGAGTCATACTACTGGCCCAGTGTTTATTATCTTGAGATCTTTGTATATTCTAGATATTAATTCTCTTTCAGATGTATAGCTGGCAAAGGTCTATCCCCCATTCTGTAGTTTCCTTTGATGTACAGAAGCTTTTATATTGAGGTACATTCTCTCTACTCCTAGTCTATTCAAAAGTGTTTGTTTAATTTTTTAAATCATGAGTATGAAAAATCTTTCAGTCTTCTTCAATTTCTTTCTTCAAAGGCTTGACGTTTTTGTCATACAGGTCATTTGCATGGTTAGAGTTATCCGAAGATATTTTTTATTATTTACGGCTATTATGAAGGGAGTTGTTACCCTGATTTCTTTCTCAGCCCATTTATATGAAGAAGTCTACTGATTTTTTTTTTTTTTTTTTAGTTAATCTTGTATTTAGCCACTTTGCTGAAGGTGTTTATCAGCTATAGAAGTTCCTTGGTGGAATTATGGGGTTGCTTATTTATAATGTTATATTCTTTGCAAATAATGATACTTGGACCTCTTCCTTTCTGATTTGTATCTACTTTATCTCTTTTAGTAGTCTTACTGCCCTAGCTAGAACTTAAATACTGTAATGAATAGATAGGTGAGGGTGGAAAGTTTTGTCTTATTCCTGACTTTAGTGGAATTGCTTTGAGTTTCTCTCCATTTAATTTAATGATGACTATTGGTTTGCTATAAATTGCCTTTATTAAATTTAGGCATGTCCCTTCTCTTATCTATCCAAGATTTTTAGCATGAGAAGGTGTTAGAATTTGTCAATGGCTTTTTCAGCATCCAATATAATGATCATGTCTGTTCTTTTTTTTTTTTTTTTTTTTTTTACTTTGTTTACATGTTGGATTATATTGATAAAATTTTACATGTTGAACGATTCCTGCATCTTTAGGAGCCAGAGGGGACAAGGACAACACAAGAAAGCTCACAGAATCAACTAAGCTGGACTCATGAAGGCTCACCATGCCCCGCTGATTCACCATTTTCAACAACACTAAAAATGCACATACTTAATACTATAATGTTTGTATGCTTAGTTTCTTTCGCTCCTGCTCTTACCCAATCCCGCTCCCTCCCCCTTTTCTTTTCTTTTTTTGGATCTTTTCTTTTTCTTTTTCCCATGTATCTCAGGATGGACTAAAACTCACTATGTGAAGAGGTTAGCCTTGAACTCATTATCCTCTGGCCTCTCCTTGTCAAGAACTGGGTTATAAGGAGCGAAGTACCATGCGTGGATTTTTCTCTTTCTTTCTGGTGGTTTTTAAATGATAGTTACCATTTTCAAAGCACTTCACAAATCCTTAACATTTCTTGCACATTATGGCTCCAGGAGGGATTTTAAAAACCTGTTTCTTGCACAGGAATTGCATCGTTTGCCTGGACTCTTGACACTAATTCAAGCTGCTATTTGCCTTTACATTTTTTAAAACAAGGCTAACTATCCCCATGTCTGATGTCTTGTCACTTATACAGTATGAACTTTGTGCAGTCAGAATTCTGAAAATTAATCAAAGTCACCTCTTTAAATAGTGAACATGTGGCAACAACTTCCTGGTTTTTTTTTCTTTTAAATTTTTATGAATTTGTGCTTTTATCTCCACCCTCCCTTCATGGCGATGTCTCAGAATCATTTTTCTAGATCAGTTGTATTTCCTCACAACTGGTGACATGGGACCACTCCAGTTTCTCAGGCTGGCCAGGGCGTGGAGATGGGGGCAGATATTCCGTTTGCCTAAACAGACTGAATGAGAAAAAAAAAATGATTTGTCATGCACTGATAATTACAGCACAAAAGAAATGTGACCGTATGCAGAGCTCCATTTTTCTCTTTAAGACCAGAAGCTTCCTAACCTCTTATAAAAATCCATTCACCTGATATTAAAAGCCTCATTCCCTGCACCAGACCTCACTCTCTGACCTGAAGCATATAATGGCAAGTTCTAAGAAAACGATGCAGCCGCTGCCACAGAGGAAGCCTTTGTTGTTCTCACTTATCCTCGCACGCAGGCATCTCTGAATAGAGAGGCAGGTGCTATTTGATAAAAAGAAAAAGAAAAAAAAAAATCTGGTCCTCACAGCAAATGTGGATGGCAGTCTGAGAATATTTATGTGTTTTTTTCTTTTCTTTTTTCCCCCTATTTCCTCCCTCCCCCCAAAGGTAATATTAGATAAGTTTTGGAATCTTGGAATGAATATCCTGCCACAGTTCAGCACCCACCTTCTGTCTATATTGACTGATTCTGATATTTTAAAGGCGTGTTCAGTTATTAATTCATGTAAGTCGTTAAGATGCAGACATCCCAGAACTTGTACAAACAATGGTTTCAGGGAGGATTCCGAGTTAGCTCGGAGGCTGTGCTTCAATATCCCCATTTCTTATTATCTGGAGAGATTCTCTGGAGTCCTTCTTTGCAGACACAGCAAATTCATTGGCAGGATTAAACAATTTGGAACTGGATTGCCGATGACAGTGTTGCTGCCTGCATATCAATGCCAGCCACAAATCAGCACCGACAATTGTTCCGTCATTAGCAAACCCGGCGAACAGGAGCGGTCCCAATATTAAGCCTGCTGGCGCTCTCCTTGGATTTCTTTGACTAGATTGCATCCTGTTACATTCACAATCTGTTCTACATTATCGGCACACAGACTGACAGACTTTTAAATTCACATTTAGAAAATCTGAAAGCGGTTTTTGGGGAAAAAAAAAAAAACCCAACCCCACTACTGGAAAGAGTAATGTATCAGCAACATCGATTTACACTACCAATAAACAATATTTAGCCACTGGAAGCAAATAATATGATTCATCTAATTCTGGGAGTCCAGGAAACGAGGCCTGGATTCTGTTTGGCTTATACATGCAGAGTTGACCCTCTTATCATATGTTTAAATAGCTAGGCATTATATAAGCTCTCACCTATACCCATAGGAATAAGAAAAGGGGTTAATATTTCCCAGGGCTTTGGTCCTCTGAGATGAAAGGTGCTGTGGGGATTCAAAGGCCATTAAAATTATATGCATGGCAAATGCTGTTATCATTCAGTTCAGACACATGAAGCAGCTAGCTTGCATGTGCAGTAAAAAATAATAATGAGAATGAATTCCTGTTTAATAAGTATTTATCACACGCTGGCCATGTGTGAGCTACTTTATATTGGCTTTTGCTTTTATGCTCGGAAGTGCTTGGAGAGGTTAGGTGACTGATGTAAGACCACACAACGCAGTCACAGATTTAAGCTAATGCCCACTTGTCTCCAAAGCCTGTGCTCTTCACTGTGGCATAATGCGAAGACTTCTGTCAAGGCCACGTTTTCTGAAGCCGCCTATAATGATCTGTGTCCTAAATCACCTGCCCTCCACATTGATGCGTTTGCTAAGTCATGTCTTGCCCGGCAAGAGAACTCTAGGAATAGATAGACTCCTTGTTGATCTCCACAACGGCATCTATGCTATGAACTCAGTGGCCGGCTCTTTGATCACCTCTCCCTGATGGGGGTGCAGCCTTACCAGGCTACAGAGGAAGACAGTGCAGCCACTCCTGAGGAGACCTGATAGACTAGGGCCAGATGGAAAGAGAGGAAGACCTCCCCTATCAGTGGACTGGGGGAGAGGCACGGGTGGAGAAGAGGGAGGGAGGGTGGAATTTGGAGAGGATGAGGGAGGGGACCACAGCTGGGATACAAAGTGAATAAACTGTAATTAATAAACAAAACAAAACAAAACCGACCTCAGCATTCTCGGGTTCTAAACAGACTTTTTTTTTTTTTTGCTTTTCCTTTCTGTTTTTAAGACGGGGATCTCACATCATAGTCCTCAGTGTCCTGGAACTCACTTTGTATCTCAGGCTTATGTCTTACCATAGTGGTGGCGCATGCCTTAAATCCCAGCACTTGCCAGGCAGAGGCAGAGGCAGAGGCAGAGGCAGTGCAAGGGCAGGTGGATTTCTGTGAGTTTGAGGCCAGCCTGGGAGAGAGAGAGAGAGAGAGAGAGAGAGAGAGAGAGAGAGAGAGAGAGAGAATTTCAGAACAGCCAACGCTACAAGGAGAAACTGCCTCAAAAACAAAACAAAACAAAACAAAAACAATTTTTTTTTTTTTTGTAGAGGATTTTGACAAACCTTCTTACTACGAAATGAGTACAGTGGAGTGGAGAAAAGTGCTTTCTTACATCTTAGCAAGTGGAGAGTTGTCTGAAAGATGACTTGTTAGTCTTTCGACACCAATACATAGGACATTCAGGCCTTATTGATTAGGGGTGAGTTTGACACAGTAGTTTCCATCAAAAAGTTTACAGCTGAGAAGGAAACATCTATTATAACTGCTCAAAAGAAGCTGCTATTAAACCATAGGGGCAAAAGTCACCATATTTTAAAATTGATAACATAGGAAAACATTTCTATGTTGGAAATAAAATAGTTTGACTAAAAAAAAAAATTCCTCCATTCTTGAGTTAAAGTCCATTTTGTAGGTGAAGTTCTTAAAAATAAGACACACAAGTTTCTGAACCAATAATGGATCCTTTCTGATAATGGTGCCAGAATGGACAAGTTATTTAACCCCTATGGACCTCAGCTTCCTCATAAGGAAGACTTGACAGTAATTCCTGCCCCAAAGATCTAGAAAGACGAAGAGAGGAGTTCCTTCAGATGTACCTTGCACAGAGCTGCAGGTGCTGGCTTCATCCTACCTCTCTGTACAGGCCCCCTTTTCCCTCTCTCTGATGAAAGGATTGCTGTATCTTGGTAATCATCATCATAAACAGAACACACTTGAGGCTATTTCTATAGGAGATAATTACACTTGATTTTCTTTCTTGTGCTATTTAGGATAAGTAGTGCTTAGCTCTAATTTCAATGAGAAATAGAGTTGTTGAAAAGCACAGGGTTAGCCTACATATCTACCCATCTCCATGGGAGGTACGGGACACTCAGGGGCCCTGCTCATTATTTCCCTGTTTGTTGCAATGAACGCAGGACTTAGCGGTTGTTAGGGACCCATTTCGCATTGAGTCTGCCTGAGGTAGGCCTCTCTTTGTACATAACTTGCAGTGCCTCTAACAACCCAGGAGTGAACATTGAAGAAATTAGAGTAAGAAGCCAGATCACCAACATTTCCTCTTTTCACAGGTGTTGGCTCCTCATTGTGTTTATTCACATTTCCCATCCTCTTTTCAGGAGTTTTACCAAGAAATGTTTTAAATGCTTATTTCCTCCTTGGAATCTGTTTCTCAGCCAGAATTAATACAACTGATACCAAAGGTGGTTTGCTTGATCAGATAGTGAGCTAGGGCTTGAAGCCTGATTTACTCACCCAACAAGACCTAGATCATCCCTGATTCAAGACCTCAGTCTGGGTGCTGCTTATCCTTCCCGGGAGGACACATAGAAACATACTGATGGAGAACACACTTGCAGGTGTGCAGAATCAGGTGCTTGAAAGATACTGGACAGGGAGAAGAAACACTGGAGGACTGGTTGATGGTAATGGAAAATGAGTCATTAACAAGTAAATGCTAAGCTTGCCAGGGAGAGCACCTGTTGGGTAGTTTATAATGAGGCTCTCCTCTCTTGTAGTAGAGCAGTGAACAGCTGAAGAATAGAAAGGGCCTAGAAAATAGGGTTCCAAACACCCTGGTCAGGAAACTGAGACCTTGAACCATGAGGTGGACATGTTTGGAAATGCTCCTCTTAAAATGTTGATTCTGTAGTCACCGTGGATATTAAAGGTTTACAGAGCTGGTCTACTCCTCTACTGTACAACTTGACAGTCTCTAAGTGTGGGAGGTCATCCTTAGGAGTTTCAGCAACTTGACACTTTTCGTGAAGTTTTCGAATGTCCGTGGGTTAGGGACACAGTAGAATACATATTGCTAGTGTAATAGTTAAAATGCTGCACGTTGCATCTGTTCCCCAGGACAGGAAGTGCAGCCCCTTAAAGATCTCCTTGTGTCTTAGAGGCAACACACTTCACAGTCTAGAGCGCTGCTTCAGCCCACTGACCTTTCCCCACAGAAAGCTGCTAGCATTTGCAAGCTAGAAAGGGCTCTAAAACAGGTCTGGGCTATAGTGTGGTCAAAGTTCTTGTGCTACTGCTGCAGAGTGTTTGTGGAGTTCACGGTGGGAAAGGTGTGGTTTGTAGGTTAAGGGATATTTCAGTGAATGACACTCAAGGAAGGCCTTTGTGATTCTGAAGCAAAATCACGTCATCTGCAATGGAGAGTTACACGCTTTCTGAAAAGCAGATCCTGAAGCAGGATTGGACCCTGTTAGAGGTAGGACTCTTGGCTATAAGGTATCAACGGAGGCATCATTATGAGTTAATTTCTGTTTCACTGCTCAAGTTGTGAGTAGAGATAGGACCAGCAGCTGTAATCTATCATTAAATAAAAATGAAATCCTGACAGGACAACAGCAGAGTACACGTGAAAGATGCATAACCCGCTACCCCAAATCCCCATGTCAGTTAACACAGTAACATTAGTAATGTTCCCAAAGTTTGCACTGGTGTATGCCTGAGTGTGTCCTGTCCAATCACAGAAGGAAAAAGGAATCTAAACACAGTTGATGGATAGGTTGTCTCTGTATGCTATAATGGAAAGCCACTGTAAGACTAGGCTTTACAGCTCACTGATGATATTTTGACAGTAAAACTCAACATTTTAAAGAATTCAAACGTTTCTTTTTGAAGATTTTTTTTTTTTTAGTAATGAAGGTAGAATTAAAAAATTCAGCAAACTTATAAATTATATGGGTTATAGTTATATTCACATGCTTTCCCTCCCTGACCACCTAATTTCATATAATAAAGTTCTTAGAGTTTTATTTAAACATTTCCATCTGCCCAGCAACTGGAGTCCATCTGGAATAATGTATTTTTATCAAATTGTATGGGTAACTCAAACCAGGATCATTCATCTGAAGAGAAAATGGTTGTATTTTATAGGCTTCATGCACGAGCAAATTGATCTATAGCTGTGCAATGAATAATAGTGTTGTTTGACTACACACTTAGGTGAAAGTCTTGGAAATTATATAGTTGAATATTTTGCATTATTATTGCTATTTTCCCTGGGAAGGACCTTTTTCTTAGAATTTTTCTTTTCTTTTCATCCCTGCTAAACAATAAAAAGAGAGTCCCAGAGTGTGATGACAAGAACACCTCCCGAGGGGGGCATCTGTGAGCGGAAGTCATCACAGCATCCTTCTGACCAGTGACTGCGCCTCTGGCTAGAGAGGGTGCAGGCTATCTCAGATGCTGAGTGCAATTTCATTACTCCTTGTGCAGACAACATAAGGGGCCAAGTCTGGAACCTCAGTGATTGTGCTGCACTTGGTTACTTTTTCCTGTCGAAATTCTGAAGGCTTTTGAAGCCATTTAGTCAGTTTCTGCCTTAGTTTCTCCGTCGGTAAGACAGCAGATTCAGTAAGTTATATATATTTTCTTCCAGTTCTGACTTTTCCTTCCAGAGAGTTGTTGTTGTTGTTATTATTATTATTATTTAGCTCAGTTAAGGCTCAATGAAATGAGTATCAGCTGGTCAAAAGAACTTCCTTTCAAGCACTGTCTAAAGTTACATAGACCAATATGTGCACCGTGAGTCTTGTTAACTGTGTTGTCTTCATTATTTATTTGTTATTCTCTCTTCAACAAGATGACATTAAAATGCCCCATTGCAAAGTTTAATGGCTTTTTCCCTGGCAGATGTTGAAAAATAGTGATCAACTCAATTATCTAGATAGATGACATGTGCCGTCATGAACATGATATATCCCATACAGAAACTCTTGAGAGATGACTGAGCAGGATTTCAATACGCAGCACTCTCTATTTTCTATATTTTACCCAGCTTCTGCTAAAGGTTTTCTCACTGTTTGCCCAAGTATTTTTTTAAACCCTTTATGGACATTTGCAAGTATTAAATTTCATAAACTCATTGTATGTTTGTGAGGTACTATTTCCTGGTATTTGGCTAAAACCTGTGTCTTAGCTGGGGTTTCTATTGCTGAAATGGAACACCATAACCAAAAGCAACTTGGGGAGGAACAGTTTTATTTAACTCACAGTTCCACATCATTGGTCATCATTGAACGCGGTTAGTGTAAGGACAGGGCAGGAACCTGGAGACAGGAGCTGATGCAGAGGCCATGGAGAGGTGCTGTTTATGGCTGCTCCTCAGGGCTTGCTCAGCCAGCTTCCTTTATAGCAAGCAGGACCAGCATCCCAGGGGTGGCCCAACTCCCAGTGGGCTGCCCTCTCCCTTACTGATCACTAATTAAGACTTGTGTACAGCATGATCGTATGAAGATAATTTCTCAGCCGAGGCCTCCTCCTGTCAGACGGCTCTAGCGTGTGTCAAGTTGATGTAAAGCTAGGTAGTTCTAAAACCACTTGTGTCATTCACTTCATCCTAGTTTTTTTTCTATGTTCAGGATATCCACTGATTTGAGGGTATTAAAAAAAATCTCCCTCACATTGTTGCTAAATTAACTTCTTTTGAAAATATATCATGGAAGAAATAAATATCTCTCTGAGGACCATGCTCGGAAGGCCTCTGAAAAACCAGAACAGTGCCTGTGACCCTCAGAGGCATGAGAATGAGAAGGAATACCGTTTGGCTCATAATACCTCCGAGAGCGCCTCTCCTGGAGGAAGCACTTAGTAGATGCTTACTGAATACATAGAGACTAAATTAGAACAGAAAATGTATTTTTGAGGCTCATAGCTGATGGTGATCAGATAGCTGTACCATCTCACATGTTTCCCTGTTCACAAATGTCATCACGTCTCTCTCTTAATTTGTGAGATTTTTATTCTGTCTAGCAACAGTACCATGGATTAACATCTGAAACCATTTCACTGGTTTGCAAGACATGGAAAATACTATAATTAGCACAGCCCTAGTGTTCCTTCTTGAGATACAGACATTTGCATTTTGTTTTGTTTATCTGTTTCTCAGAACAGTATTCCCATCTTGGCTCCTAAGTAGAAACTTCACTTGTTATGCTTATTTCACAGTTGATATTATCCTTTAGCTTCCTGTTTTCACAATTTGCCAGCCAATCAAATGTATCTGTGGTTTTAAAGCACGTGTCAGTGGAACAGATATCAGGCATAAAATGTATCTCTACATCCCAAAAAACCTCTGGTCAAATCAGTAAGATTGCACAAGGCAGGAACCTCAGGAAGCATTCTGACAGAGGCAAATCGTCAGAAATTAGTTCATTCAGTGCTGTATCTGGGCCTTAATAAACCATTCCTTATCTCTTTTGGCCAGTGGGCAGCTTCTAATTGGTACGGATCCAAGGTAAGGCAAACAAACACAAGGAAACCTCTGCCTGGCTTTCTCCATCAGCAAGACCGCCCTATCATACATCAACGGACAGCCTTTAAGTTGACAACAGGAAAAATGTGACTCAGCTCATACAAAGGGGAAGTCCTGTGCTGCGAACAGACAATGGGTCTGTCATTTTACTGCTTTGCTGGGCTGCCTTACCTTTCTGCGAAGATATGCAGGGCTGAGGACTCAGCATTCTCCTTTGGGACTGAGGATTTAGCATCTAAAGATGGAGCAGAGCAGAGGAAGCAGCAGGAAACTTACGGTCAGGCTGGTAAAATGATACTAAATGTCCAGTAGTACTTCAATTAGGAATGAACACGGGAAAGGCCCAGCAGTAAAACAAAATCAACAACAACAACAAAACCCTCCTTTGAATGATGGAGTCTGGAGAACAAATACGGCAACGGATGTGATCTGTGAAAGAGTCATTTTTTTTTCCCCTCCTACATTTATGTATTCACAATTCCCTCTACAGAAGAGGCAGCGGCATCAACCTGCTTACTGATGTGGAGCATTCCATCGTAAGACACTAAGCATGGTCTTCGTATGGTTCATGTGTCATCTCGTCACAGCTGAAGAGAATGTGCCTGGTGCTCTGGTGTCTGAGCACTTCCAGCTTACACAAAATAACACCACCACCACCAAGTGGGCGAACCACACCTGTGGAGTTTGTGGCGGAAACATCCCTGAGATGGGCCACTCTGTGTGTGTGCGGCCACGAGATGCCTCTCCGTGTGGATGGCCTGCTCTTAGTTGCTACCCCGAGGCCTCTCGCACATCACCTATTCCGGTTTCTCATTTATGTGAGACTGCATTCTCTTCTGCTTCCACAGATGACGGGAAGACCCCAGTGAGACACTGGTTGGCAGCAACCAGTTGAAGGCTAACACTTTCCAGGGTTTTAGAATTTGATAGGAAAGACATTTATAACAATGGAATAATCATATATGAAAACATGACTTCTAAGTTTCAGTCTTTTGAAAAAAAAGTGTAAATTTTTGGCTGAATTGTCTAGACTCTAGAGTGTAATAAATCTATCTTACTGTGATTTTGTTAACTTGTGGTTATTGTGTTACAGGTTGTGGTATGACAATGTCACAGTTGTTTATTAGGGAACACCTGCCTCAGCCCCCGGGTTTTTACCACCTTCATCTTCGTATCCTTGGTACACAGTGCCTGAAATGTGTCAATCATTCAATTGACGGTTTTTGTTTATATCATCCAAATTTACTAGAGAGAAGAACATGTAGGAAATAGAATGAGTTAGTTAACTTTTTCGCTTGTTTGTTTATTTGTTTGTTTTGACAAGGTCTCTCCTGGCTGTCCTGGAATGCTCGACAGGGCTGGCCTCCAACTCATAAACATCTGCCTGCCTCAGCTTCTATCTCTCAAGTTCCGGGATTAAAGGGGTGTGCCCCCGTGCCCCACAATGATTGACTTTTGACTTACTTCTACCCACAGGATTTCCAGAACCTTCCTTAATTTCAGATTAGAGAGAAGGTCCCCACTGTGCACCTCACCTGCTCCCCGCTCTTCAGTGTGACAGAGCTTCTCCTTTCTCTGTTCCTGTTCCCACTCTCTCACGTCACGTAACAGTAACAAAATGACTACAGTCTTACTCACATAAGCGATTGTGTGAGTCAAAGCAACTACTCTGGAGAATTTACCTCATCTTCTGAGCCCCAAGGTAGCAGGAACTGCAAATCTTCTGTAAAGCTGAAAGAAGAAAGTTCTACATGCCTCTTCAAATATCCACTTGGCTAGCCCCATGGCTTCCAGCAAATTCGGTCAAATTTCACCTTGTGAACAGTACCCTCACTATTCTCTTTGGGCTGTGAACTGTCCACACTACCTGCTGGAACTTTTGATCTCATCATATCGTTTCTTCCTTTTCTGTGGCACATGTCTTCTAAACAACTTGCCCATCTTCTTGTTTTGAACTTCTGTTCATTTTTCACACTTGAATATAAGAAGAATAGAGCTTCGTTGGCCTATTAATATATCTCAGGCTTCAAGAAGAACATGCTGCTCACAGCAGATGCTCAAGAGCTGTAGAAATGAATTAAGTGATATCCATTCATTGCCTTCCCTTCCCTAAGCCTCTGAGTGGGGCAACACAAACCTAAATGCAATTTCATGAGGCCCAATAGAGAATTATTATCAAATATAACCCAGGTGTGTACTCATGTGCAAGACTGATCACAAATGAAACATCAAGGCACAGTTCAGTTAGATTTCAGTCATTAAGATATTTAAATAGCCTACAGGATTATGATTGGTGCTGGGAGCCAGGGATGAGTAAGCTGTTACTTCAGCTAAGAGTTTTATCTACTAGGAGACATGTGTAAAATGCGTCCTATAACATAGTTTGTTGGATACTAAACTAGTACTATTAGCTCAGAACAGTGTGATGGGAAGTTCCATCAAACAGAATGGTTCTGTGTTCTAAGAACACGAGAAGACTGTGGGAGAGTGATGAGGATGGAAGGATGAAGACACCTCAATCACATGATCACATTCCCTTCTGCTACCAAATTAGTTTTCTCTTTAGGACTATTTTCTGCCTCCATAGGAAATAGGAGCCATCATGTAGAGTGAAAAGAATAAATTGGTTACCTGGAGCTCACTTGTTGAAGCTCCTGAATTTTAATTCTCCTTCCCCTTTCCATACCAGTTGCTGCAGCCTTGGGTTTCATGAGCCTGTTTCTGCTCAGTGATGTTCTGAATCAGCCTGGTTCCTTAAGCTAGCATCTTACAGCTCTCACTTTACTTCATGCCTTCTCTAACTGTCTGTTTTGTACTTTCCTGGTATTGCCTCACTCCCAGTTTCCTGTACCTTGACTTATCTCTTTTGGATGAAAAGCAGTTGGCAGATGAGTCATCGGTACAATCATTATGACTTTTCTTTGATGCTCGTAATAATTGCAGATTCCTGGTCTCAACGGTTTGTACTTGTGCCTCAGATGAGTCATATATTTTTAGGTAGTGGATCAGAGGCTTGGTTTTCTCTGTTCTATCTGGTTCCGAATGGTCTCCAAGGTCCTAGGAGTGTTTAGGAGTTCTACTGTTAATACAAATGATGGGCAGGATGTAGCCAGACAAAATAGGAAGAGTACAAAGAGAAAGAAGCTATGCTAGTGAGTAGTTCCTTCCCAGGGGGAAGTTGTTTGATGACATCCTATTTTTACTGGTTGGCAAAAGACTGTTGAATTGATCATTGCTTTAAACCTTCAAATGCCTCCAAGGGAAGATTTGTACATGTCTCAAGAATCTAGTATACTGTTTTCTCTGTGGTTTGAGAAAGCCAGAAAAAAATCAGTTGTATCTCCTGTGAAACCCTTAATGATTTCTTAAGATAGAGGCAGGAAGCACACAGGAAAGTATTTAATTTCACAACTACAATAGGTTAGCAAGACATTTTTGTTACTTTTGTCCTTTCTACGTCTTTGAACTTGGGGCTTCATGTTCAGTATTAGATGAGTCACTGAGTCGTGGGCTGGAGAAAGAATGCAGGGGTTGACTTGCTTCAAGGATGAGGTGCAGAATGGAAGCCGACTGTCACTTTGCTTTCTGCTGCTGTGAGAAACGCCACAACCAATAGCAACTTGGGGGAGGGGAGGGCTCATTTCATTCTGCAGCTTACAGTCCATCATGAAGATAAGCCAGGGCACGAATACAGGGCAGGAACCTGCAGAAACGGCAAAAGACCATGGAGGTAGACTGCCCACTGGCTTACTCTCCAGGCTCAGCTTCAGCTACCTTTTTTACATCCCAAGAACATCTGTCTGTGAGTGATACCTCCCACAGCGGGCTGGGACATCTTACCTCAATCATTAATCAAGAAAATCCCCTGCCGACTTGTCTGCAAGCCAATCGGAAGGAGGCATTTTCTTGATTGGGGTTCTTTCTTCCCAGATGACTCTGGCTTGCATCATGTTGACAAGAATTAAGTAGTGCCTGGTAACCCAGTTTTTAATGTCTGTGGAGAAAAAAAAAAAACATTATGCCTGTCAACTGTCTACTAAGGAGAAACATTGAAGGGCAAATTAGGCAGCTGAGATCTTTAAGCTCAAGAAAATGTGCAGACATTGTACTTCTTGATTTTCATAAGAATGGAAGATTTCCTGAAAAGTTCACCAAATACGCACCACCCACAGAATGGGAGGTGAGGGGCTCTCAATGCCTCTCATTCTCCCGAGATCCCACTCTTCCTCTTCTATTGAGGATAAGTGCATCAATGGCTTTGGTCTTCAAAGGCAGGTAATAAGTATTTTTAAGCATTAAGTGGTATGAGGAGAACATAGTGAGCATTTTCTCAAACTATCTTCTTTTTAAATTATTCTTTTTATGGCTAGAGAAATTCATGCATGCACACAATGTGTTTGGATACAATCTGCTCTCATTCTCTCTTCTCTAATTTCTCTTGTATTTCCACCTCCTAATTTCATGTACACTTTCAAATATATATTTTAGTTTATTTTTATAATTTCATATATTAATTTTTTTTTTTACATCCTTTTGTCCCCTTTTTTCTTCTTTTTCAGACTCTTCCTTTGTGGCTACTGTGCCTCCTCAACTCTATGCTCTCTTATGTTTTAATTGTTACTGTTTCATGTATATTATAAATACAAACTGCCAAGTCCATTTATTGTTGCTCATATTTGTATGTGTTTAGAGATGACTACTGGGATTGGGTAATCCCTGGAGAAGAATGAATCTTCTCTCAGCAGCCACTAATTGCCAATACTTTTTCATTTCACTGTGGGCTCTTGTAAGATTCCCTCCAACAACCATTACAAACAGCCACAACTGGTCAAAAATGTAGAGAACCACTGACCATGTGGTGCCCATTCACAGCTGATATACTATACCATGAGCTTTGTACCTAAAACTCAGTGAACATTGAGGAAGAGAGGGCAAAAAGCTTTTGAGAGCAGAAGACCAGGACATCTGCTGTAAGCTGGAGTCTTCTACATAAGACGGTGAAGAGTCTTCTACATAAGACCTAGGAAGTCGCAACATGTGCTCTTCCTTTGTAAAGTTACTGAGTTCACTTGGTGCTGCCTGTACGTCAACGGAAGGTCTTTGTCACCAAGGATGAGACGCAGGTGGAATTGCTCAAGTTATAATCTGTGTTGTCTTATCCTACCTAAACCCACGCCTCAGAGGTCTTATACCAATACTCAGCCTACTTTTTCTTAGTAGTAATTATGGCTGCCTGAACTCATATGCTATTTTAGTCATTGCTATTAGCTTCTACCACCAGAAGTGTAAACAATTGGAGTTCATTGCTTTCTCAGGAGTACAGAAAGCAGTGCGTGGCTTATACTATGTGCTCCATAAATACCTCAATATATGTGATTTCATGAGGTGAAAAAAGACTTCATTGGACAAGTTTCTTTGGAAAATGTTGAATTTAATCAACCATTAACAGTTTTATCTGCCGAAGGGCTCAAGGAACATTTTAACGTATGATATATTAGAGTGTCTGGATAGAAAAAATATTTTGTGTTCTGCTAACTATTTGACCATTTATCTTCTTGGGCAGTATTTGCCTAATGTGATGACTACAGTTCAACGGATAGTCAGGGTAGGGTAAGTATACTGAGACACAGTTCTCCAGCAGTAAGCCTCGATGGCATGCTCCAGGAACTTCCTTGTTGGAGTCCCTAGGACACAGTTCAGGAGAAAGGCTTTTAGCTGATAGAAGGTCAGGGTATAGGGGAGATAGGTCGTGGTAGAGAAATGGTGAGAGAGGAGAACTTACAAAGGTGGGTTTGCCTATCCTTCTCTTGAGGCTATCCTTCTGTGGCTAGAAAAATGCCACAGAACAGGGCAAATAGAACTTAGAATAAAGAACATTGGGTCATGTACCAAAAGCATATATATTTTCCTCTCAAGTAAATCTATGTATACTGAGAAGTGTACAGCCATGTGGGATATGATGATTTTGTACAAACTAAGGACACTCACATAACTAGCAATCAAAGCCAAACAAAACAATAATCCCCAGCCATACCATAAATCCCATAGCTGACTTTGAAAAATACGTGGCATTGCTTTTTTAAATTTCATACTTTATTTATTTATTTACAATTTATTCATTATATATCCCAATCGAAGCCCCCTCCCTCAACTTCTCCTAGTCCCACCTTCCCTCTTTCTTCCCCCTATGCTCTTCCCCTAGTCCACTGAAAGGGGGAGTTCTCCTTTGCCATCTGCCCATAGCTTATCAAGTCTCATCAGGACTGCCTGGATCCTCTTCTTCTGTGGCCTGGCAAGGCTGCATCATCAGAGGGGCAAGTGATCAAAGAGCAGGCAACAGAGTCCATCTCAGAGACAGCCCCTGATCCTGTTACTCGGGGATCCACATGGAAACTGAGCTGCCAATCAGCTACATCTGAGCAGGTAGTCTAGGTCCTCTCCATGCACGGTCCTTGGTTGGTGCATTAGTCTCTACAGGACCCCCTGGGCTAAGAATATTTTTTTTAGCTTTGTTGGTCTCCTTGTGGGGCTTCTGTCCCCTCCACGTCCTTTTGTTCCCACCCCCTCTTCTTCCTGCATGTTGCCCAAAGTTTGGCTGTGAGTCTCAGCATCTGCTTTGATCCCCTATTGTGTGTAGCATTTCAGAGGACCCTCTATAGTAGGCTTTCATCCTGTTTCTTCTCTTCCACTGCTTCTGATGTCTATCCTGTTTGCCATTCTGAGTGAGAAGTAAGCATCCTGCTTAGGATCCTCCTTAGTGATTAGCTTTTTTAGGTCTGTAGATTTTATGGCTATTCTATATTATAAAGCTAATATCCATATATAAGTAAGTTTATACCATGCATGTCTTTCTGTTTCTGGGTTACCTCACTCAGGGTGATCTTTTCTAGTTCCAACCATTTTGCCTGCAAATTTTGCTGGAGAGGATGTGGAGAAAGGGGAGCATTCCTCCATTGCTGGTGGGAGTGCAAACTTGTACAACCACTTTGGAAATCAATCTGGTGTTTTCTCAAAAAACTGGGAATAGCACTACCTCAAGATCCAGCTATACCACTCCTGGGCATATACCCAAAAGATACCCCAGTATTCAATAAGGACATTTGCTCAACTATGTTCACAACAGCTTTATTTGTAATAGCCAAAATATGGAAACAACCTAGATGTCCCTCAACGGAGGAATGGATACAGAAATTGTGGCACATTTCCACAATGGAATACTACCCAGCTAATAAAATTTCAAACTTTTTAATAAAAAAAATCTGTGGGTTTTAACATTTTGTTCCATTTGTACTTAATGTACTATTATTTGAATATTTTGGAATAAAAACAAACACTGCTTTTCTGTCCTACTTTTGTGACATGTGCACTCAGAACTATACATTTATAAGTTTCATTTTTCGTTTTTTTTGAGACATGGACTTGCTGTGTGGTTTAGGCTGGGCTCTGGCTCCTTCTATCCTCCTGCTTTAGTGGTTCTCCTGCTTGTGCGATTATAAGCACATCCAACTGAAACATGGATTCATTGCCAAGGAATTATTACTCTTCACGCCACATAATTTAGACAGGCTCTACCGTGTAGCCCATGCTTGCCTCAGGCTTGTGTTCTTCCTGTCTCAGCCTACTAAATACTGGGATTACAGGTGAGTATGATCACAACTAGATTTGCTTCATATATTTTAATGTTGTTAGATTTATACAAATTTAGATTCCCCTGCTTAGGTTTTGTGATTCTGGGGCTCAAACCCAGGGACTTCTGGGCAAGTGCTCTACCACTGAGTCAGAGGCCAAATTTAAGATTTTTATCTGTTTTATGTAGCACATCATTAAAAAATGTTCCTTCAAGTAACATATTTCCCATTTTTTCCTATGCTACTAGTGGAGCTATGACAATTTTCCCTTGCTGATGTTAGCATGCTCTATATTTTCTATCTTCTAATATTCAAGCACCCACATCCATATAGTTAAAGTGTTTCTGTTCTAAGAAGAACATATCTGGTTATAATTTTCATCAAATGTTGTCAGTCTTTGACTTTCATTTGGAGTTAGCTAGTCTCCTGTTGCTTTATCTAATTCACATGCTCACTGCCTGGTATCTTCTTTTTCTTTTCCTTGTGTGCATTTTATGTTTTTTTTTTCCTCCTTTTGTCATGGATACCCCTTTATGTTTTCACTTGTTTGATTTCTGAGACAATCTCACTATGTAACCCTGGTTAGCCTTGAATTTGCTATGTAGACCAAAATGTCCTTGAATTCACAGAGCTCTGCCTACCCCTGCCTTCTGAGTGCTGGGATTAAAGGCATGCCCTGCCAACACAAGACAACTTATGCTCCTTTGACGGTTATAATTGTTACACGTTGTACAGATATTATATTATGTATGTAGAATTCTTATGGAATATAAAGTTTGTTTTCTATATCATTTAGCCAAAACATTTTATAATGGGTACCATAGATATTATATAATATTTTTTACATAATATTTTTTTACATAATATCATGTAAAAAATTTTTGCTACTTTCTAAATAACGTTTAGACAATTGAAGATCTTAATAATGTTTATCCTTATCCTATCTTGTGTGTTATTTTTATTATTTATTTTAACTTACATAATTCAAGACTGAACATTATATTAGAGGCATTTTATGCTGATGTTAATTGACATCTACATTTCCATCTCTATGTTTTCGTTGGGATTGTTATTCCTGCCTGAGAATTCTATTTTCTTCCTATTGTATGGATCTGCTAGGAACAAATTTTCTGTTTTTTTTGTTTTTTTTGTTTTTTTTTTTTTTTTTTTTTTAACTAGAGTGTACTTATTTTATAACTTCATGGTGTATTTTCACTGTGTATATAATTTTAGTTTGGCAGCTTTTCCTTCCAAGACATACTTGAAGACACATACTTTGAAGACATCACAGCATTGTTTCCTGGCTTTCACTGATGCTGTTGAGCATGTAACTACCATGCTTATTATTTCTTCTCTAAAGAAAACCTGTCATCTCTTCTCCCCTATCTGTTTTAACATTTCTTGCTTCAGCTTTTAGCATTTGCTTTACAGCCCCCTCCATATTCGGAAGTATGGGGTATGAAGCCTGGAAACTTGTGCACACTAGACAAGTGTTTTATTCCCAAGTTGGACTCCTAAGCTCAGCATAAAAAAAATGCCTATAATTCTGCCTCTCTTAGAAAGGGCAGCATAAAAAAGACCCCCCCCCCCAAATGACAATACTGATAAGCACCTTAACTGAAAAGGGAGACAATCTCATAGGGTCCCAGCCCCAGATGAAGAACTACCAGGGAACTAGTGACTCTGAAACACTACACACATAGAGAACAAAAATGAACTCTGCAGGTTGAATTGCTGTATTTGTCCATTTCTGTGCAAATAGTAATAATAATACCGTCAGTTTGAGAAGGAGGCACAGGAAGGGACAAAAGGTAAGGAAAAGGTAATGTTATTATATTTTAACTAAAAATGAAAAGTTTTTGAAGTGCTCAGGGATGATTCTATTAAAACTAATTAATGCAGAAAATTCTCTGGATCTTTAGATTGATGTCTTTCACTAATTTTGACAAATTCTTTGCAATTAAAATGTTGCTTTTAACATATTTGCCATATTTCTCCTATATTATTAAACTCTGTGACACATTATTTTGAATTTTTCAATATATTTTATGTTGTTATCAATTTTTGGTTACAAAACCTATCTTCATTTGCATGATTTTTTTCTTTTGATGTATTTTCAATTTTCTTGTCTTCCATTGAATACAGCTTTCTCCTGTTTTCACTTTCATCACTGAATACTTAAGTTATAGCATACTCATTTGATTCTTTCTCTGGATTCAATATCTCTGATTAATATTTTATGATGTCATCTGGTTGTTTTGTAGATTAATCTCATTATTTTAATTGAAAAGCCTTATAATTTCATTCTCTGTAACCTCTGTGGTTTGGTTCTGTCATCTTTTTCTATTGCTATTGCCATTATTGTTGCTGGAATGTATGGAAAGTACTAAATTAAATAACAGACACTACATATGAGCAGCTGTAAGTGCCTAGACCATATCTTCATGCAAAGAGTCCTCTTTACCTGTAAGCTGTTTTAAATCTAAAGCTCTGTCACCTGATTAAAATAGGACGTAAGGGAGGCGGAGCTACAGCCCGGTGGCTGGGAGCCGGGTGTGATTCCAAGCACTAACACGGTGGGTCACAACCATCCTTTCCAGGGGAGCTTCCAAGGGCACCAGGCACACATGCAGTGCACAGACGGGCAGACAAAACACCCTACACATGAAGTAAAAATAATAAATCTAAAATAATGAGATAAAAAAGGCATAAGGGCTGTGAGTTGGCTCAGCAGGGAAAGGCACTTGCTGTTAAGGATAGGATGAACTCCTGTTGGCTGTCCTCTGACTTTCATGTGCACATTCTCTCTCTCTCTCTCTCTCTCTCTCTCTCTCTCTCTCTCTCACACACACACACACACACACACACACACACACACACACTAAAATAATAATAATAAAAAAACAACAACAAATGAATGTAAATAAGATAGGATGTGCAGAGCCGTGAGGCTGGGTAATGTTGGGTAAGGTTTTGTTTGACCCTGGTTGCAACCACTACCATGTGCCCTGGAGTATGTTCGTCCTAATGTCCTGGCTGCTTGCTCAGCTCCTTTCTGCTCGGTTAGTCCTGAGCTTCAATGCTAGTTTTCTCCAGCCTCAGCACTCCTGTGTCCTTTCTCCTGTCCAGTGGCTTTCGTACCGGCACCTCAGGGAATGCACTGAACACTGGACCACATCTTTGGGTTGCACCTTTCACTGAAATTTTGACCTCTCAGACTCTGGTTACTTTCAACATCTGAAGCTTTAGTTTGTTTGTTTGTCTTTTAGATTTTCTTTTTTTATATAATTAAATTTATTTATTTTAATTAATTACAGTTTATTCACTTTGTATCCCCCCCATAAGACCCTCCCTCCTCCCCTCCCAGTCCCATCCTCCCTCCCCCTTCTTCACACATGCCCCTCCCTAAGTCCACTGATAGGGGAGGTCCTCTTCTCCTTCCTTCTGATCTTAGTCTATCAGTTCTCATCAAAAGTGGCTGCATTGTCCTCTTCTGTGGCCTGGTAAGGCTGCTCCCCCCTCAGGGGGAGGTGATCAACGAGCAGGACAATCAGTATGTCAGAGGCAGTCCCTCTTCCCATTACTATGTAACCCACTTGGACACCGAACTGCCATGGGCTACATCTGCGCAGGGGTTCTAGGTTATCCCCATGCCTGGTACTTGGTTGGAGTATGCGTCTCTGGGAAGACCCCTGTGCTCAAAGTTTCTCGTTCTGCTGCTAGATTTTCTTGATCATGCTAGGTGCTTTGCTGTTTCTGTCCAGTTGCCTGCACTGGTGTAAGCTCTGACAGGATGCAAGGGTATGCAGAGCAACAATCGTGTCACTGTAGCTTTTTTCTCTACACCTACTCCCTCATGTTCTGGTCGCTTTGACATCTCCTTGACTATATGATCTGGGGTTCTTAGTTTCTTATGGGTGGGTCTAATGTAGCTCCTTCATTATGCCTATAAATGCATGTTCCAGATTCTCATCATTCATTCGTCGAATGTTATGTACATGAAAGGACAAATGCACTTAATATATTCACTCATTTATTAAGATATTTTTGACCACTTATTGTCAGGTACTTTTTGAGCATAGAATTTATATGCCCAATCAACACTCACATGTCTGTTCCCAGGCACCTTAAGAGTCTGGTAAGATTAAAAACAAATAGAGTGGACATAATGGCATGAAACTGCAACCCCAGAGCCTTGGACATGGAAGAAGGAGGATCAGGTGTTCACGGTCACCATTGGCAATTCTTGTTAGTTTTGTTTGTAACACGACACATCTGGGAGAAGAGATTCGAACTGAAAAACTGCTTCCTGTAGGTTTGGGAATGTTTCTGACCATTAATGGATGCAGGAAGGCCCAGCCTGTGGGCAGTGCCACTCTCGGACAGGTAGGCCTGGACTGTTTAAGATGGGGGTGCGAATGTGAGCTTGGGAGTGAGCCAGGGAACAGGTTTCTTTGCTTCTGTTCTATCTTCCAAGGTCCTGCATTGTCTTCCTTGGATGAATGGCTGTCTCTGGGAAGCATAAAATAAAATAAGCCCTTTCTTCTCCATGTTGCTCTTGGTCTGTTATAGCACAGTGACAGAGCAGAAGACTAGAACATTGGGTGCCTAGCAAATTTGAGAGAGCATACATAGGCTTCAACACTGCCAAAACAATAGCATTGTAGTGATCTATAGTTAAAGATGAAACATCTGAATACACAGAGATTTCTTACCTCTTTAAGGTTCCCTCTGCAGCCTGCAGGATGCAATGTGAACAGGACTGAATGGTTGTTCGATCCCATAACTGAGCACTTGGTTGTTTTCCCATTATGAAAACATTGAGAAAATTGCCTACATAAACTCGGGGTGCTATTTACAAAATGGGAGCTCTCTTTTATAACTAATTTTGTAGATAAGCATGTGGTCTGCGCTTGAAACTTCAAATGGATCTACACTGTTTTCAGAACCCAAAAGTGAAGTGAAGGAAGGCTCCTGTGAGGAGCAGCATCAGTTTTTGCCTAAAAGGATCTCCATCGCCTGTCAGTTTTCTGAACCTCCTTATTGTTCCTGGATCCCATTTCCCCTGATGTTTGGGCTCACCATGGTTCCCAGTCATTGCTGATGAAAGGCAATGGATGACTTGACTCTTGGTGTCAAGGCCACCTCAGGACATGATTTCAGCTCTTGCCTTCTAGTTCTGCACACACAGGCACAGGCAAGAAGCCGGATTCTATGCAGCCTTCCACCATTTTGACTACATCGCATTAGCATTTCAGCTGCTCACTTAGCCCACAACTCACATTCTTTGCAGTTGAGTTCTCTCTGGCTCTCTAGACACACACGGTAAATTGTTTTTTAATCTGGCGTTTATTCTCACTTGACTCATTTTAAAAGTCTTCTTCATTTTTTTCTTCTGTTCATTTATAACTCTATTAGCTTGAAGACACCATTCATTTTGTAAGCATGCTTTAAACACATTTCATCTATCAGGATTAATATTGCTGTATGCACCACCAAATAAGTACATTAAAAACAATTGTAACACTTCATTAATCAAAATGTCAACTTCCACAGGAGTGAAATGTTCCCCACCTTAAAAATTCACTTTCTTTGCATGTGAGTGCTTGTCTATTTAGCTAAAATATAAAAAGTGATGTAAAGTTCTGCCATTTTATTAGAATCAGTGTGCAAGATTTGAAGATGTAATCCATTATAATTAAGGCTAATTAATTATTATATGGTCAAATGAGCAACAAATGCACATGCAAAATCTAAAATGTTAATTATTTGAGAATTGGCTAATCAATTGTGCATTCAAATGCACATTTGTTTTAGCATGCAGACACTATACACTTTTACAAGGGATTAGTCTGAAAAAAGAAAAAAAAACATTAAAGTCAAACATTTTCAGGCTATTTCTGCTGTCCAAGGAAAGAAAATATATGAAGACCAAATTGATCTGAATTTTAAGAACCAAGTCAGTTTTTGTAAAACATAATCTTCAAAAGAAAAAAAATTAATGTTTATACTTACTTAACATAACAAAGAGAAATCAGTCCAGATCACCCACTTTATGGAGGTATTCGGCCTATAATTAAAAAGAAATATTCCCATATTTAACGGTCTGCCACCCGCATACAAATCCCCATAGGCCAATATCCAAAGGGAATTACTATTTTCTTAAAAATAAAACTAGGCTCATGTAAAGATGAGCCAATCCCCAGCCAGTGATGTGATTTTTCTAGCAAATTTGTTTTGTTCTTTAATTTTCCAAAATAACTTATGTTTAAAAAAAAGAATAGGGATCACTCAGAGACGGTCTGGATCTGCAATGGTGAAAACCCAAAAGAAGCAGTAGGTAGAAAAAATTCATCTAAAGAGGCAATGTTCGGGGAGACGCAGGCAAAAGGGTGACATGAGTTGTGACATAGATACAAAGCTTTTTTTTTTTTTTTGTAGTTTTGATGCTGTCATAGTTTTTTTTTTTCTCAGTTTGAGTTGGTTAATTTCATAAAAATGTAACTGATAACAAAGGTGTGAGATTCCACCTCAGAAATTCCAACTTAACTGTACAAAAGTTCACTGAGATGCACAGAGTTTGGGACTAGGCAAGTGTTTCAGTGACTTCCTTAATCTCTCTGTGTGATGTTTTTATTTATGAGTTCATCACAATAGAGTTATTTTATGAGCAATATGTTGCTCTTGCAGAAGACCTAGGTTTGGTTCCTAGCAACCGGATGCTCACAGCATGTGATTACGGTTTCAGGGGCATCCGAGGCCCTCTTCTGATCTCTGCAGGCAGCAACACACGTGTTACACCTACAAACATTCAGGCAAAACACTCATGCACATAGAAGAAACATTTAACCTTTTTAACTTCTTAATAAAAAGGAGCGAAGTTGGGTCATCAGTTTCCCCTCCATCTTTGGGTGTATCCCCATTGTTTTGCTTGTTAAGTTGTAGAAATTTCTTCAGGAGCAATTGCTAACTTGTAATCATTTTGCCAAGGGAGACTAAGATCAGTGGGAATACTCTTTAGTGCAGCTTCATTGGCCTAGACTGTGTAACTCCACATCTTGTTTCGTAAAATATATAATAAATATATATAAATAATTATCTTAGTAAACTTTTTAATTTTTGTTGCTGTTGTTCTTTACTATGAAATAATTCCCCTCAGACAACAGTTCCGAGCCACGGTCACAATGGGACACAGACGAGTTGAACAGAAGACAAACAGAAGTTTCTAGAGAAAGGGAGGGCTAGATGTCTTCTGTCATCCAGCCAACTGGCCCCACTGAGACAAGAAACACTCTTCGTTTGCATTAGTTCTTTGTCAAGAAGTGATGAATATGCAGGCCTTAGAGGTTAGCAGAGAACACTCAAAACAGGTATTTTTTTCCTCCAGGGTATTAAGGCTGATGTGTGTGAGTGTGTGTGTGTGTGTGTGTGTGTGTGTGTGTGTGTGTGTGTGTGTGATTATGAAATTCTAGGAAGAGCAAAGAATGTCCTGGAGGCCAATTCAAATGAGACTGTAATGAGATGCGCTGCTGGTAAAGCTGGGCTCCTGGAGGCCTGTCCACTTTGTGTGCTCACTAGGAAGAAACCTGCCTCCTCTCTCTGTGTGAAGAAATACATGAAACATGACCTGTCTTATCCCTTAATACTCAGGGGAAGAAAAAAATACACAGTTCATCTACAGTTCAGTTTTGTGACATAAATCCATGACTCCTGAGTGTTCAGAAGAGCAATTTGTAAATTCAACGTTAAGTATGTTTTGGTATTTGGATAGGAAAAATAGGTACTAGTAGGTTTTGTTTGTTTTTGGATTTTTTTTTGTTTTCCTTATGGTTTCGTTGTTATTTTTTTTTGTCTTTTTTTTTGTAGCACCCTTGGCTATAAGAGACATTTATAGTTAAAATAATCACTAATCATAAGGCCCTAAGCTGTCCTGTGTAAGGAAGAAGATCCCAAACCTTATACTTTTAATTCTAGAACAGAACATAAAGTGTATTTGTGTATTTTGATGCATGAAATAGAATCTAAGGAATTTATAAAGATACAAACAGTGTTTGCAGACAAGAAGTCATTACTAGTCTAAAGAATAAAACTCAATGAACTAATCAAATGGCAGAATATGTACAACTAAGACATTAATAAATCACAAAAGAAACCACTGAAGAGATAAGCTTGAAAACTGTCCAGAGAGGAGAAACCGAGGTAGAAAATGGCAAAGATTGGTGAAACCATTGAGAGAATAAATAGGACAAATCAAATGTGTATATTCTCCTTCATATGTAGCTAAAATTTTAGTATGAGAAAAATGAGGCAAGGAGAATGCTTGAAAATACTGTGACTGAGAACTTTCTAGAAATTACTAAAGATACTAGCCCACATTGACAATTTCAATCAGTTGCAAAAAGGACAATTTTAACATTTCATAACCAGATGCATGATAACAAAAACCAAACAGTATTAGAGACAGCCAGGGGACTGTGTTCTTGGTGAAAAACATGCTTTCATCCAGTGTCACAATGAGACACATAGCTGTATGTTTGGACTTGCCTGCCCATCACAGGGAGCACTCTCTGAAGAGACTTGCATAGCTAAATTAACTCTTACCATCTAATAAATGCAAAGCCACACATCTGGAATTGAGCACGGGCACAGGGTAAAAGGCACCTCGCTACATAGGCAAGTAGCAATCCATGATACAGCAAACCTCCCTCAGCTCACACTTTGTTGTGAGCTATTCCTTCCAGTGAGATGATTGAGGAAAGCAAATCGCAGGCTCCATGAGTGGATGGTATTGTGAGGCTGTTACCTGTCCCAGAGGAGAGCAGCATCAGCACGTCTACGTTTCTTAGCCTTGAAAGACGGCGGAGGGAGACAACAGCCTCCATTAGGCAGAGCTTTGAGTTACACATCTGATTTTTTTTTTCTGCTTTGGTTAGAGGAGTCTCTCTACCCACAGGTAGGGATGAATGGTTCATCTGGATAGTCAGTGACTTATAGGGGCAGAGGTTTCATGACCAGAAGCAGAAAGGTATAGAATAAAGGCTCTTGAGTAAATGGATTGTAATGGACAACAAGTTCAAAAGCCTTCATGTTGTTTATTAAGGCCCACAGACATATAATATAGGATAAACATACTAAAATCTATAGTCCTAAAGAAGCTCAACAACAAGGAGGACCCTAGGGAAGATGCTTAATCCTCACTCAGAAGGGCAAACAGGATAGACATAGGAAGTAGGAGAAGACAGGGAACAGGACAGGATCCTAGCACAGAAGGCCTCTGAAAGACTCTACCCAATAGGGTATTGAAGTAGAGGCTGAGACTCATAGCCAAACTTTGGGTAGAATGTAGGGAATCTTATGGAAGAAGGGGGAGATAGGAAGACCCAGAGGGGACAAAAGCTCCACAAGGAGACCAAGAGAACCCTCCCCCCCCAAAAAAAAATCCCTGGGCCCAGGGGGTCCTGCAGAGACTGATACTCCAATCTAGGACCATGCATAGAGAGGACCTAGACCCCTAACTCCTGCTCAGATGAAGCCCACTGGCAGCTCAGTCTCCAAGTTGGTTCCCTAGTAAGGGAAGCAGAGGCTGTCTCTGTCATGGGCTCAGTTGCTGGCTCTTTGTTCATGCATGCAGCCTTGCCAGGCCACAGAGGAAGACAATACAGCCAGTCCTGATGAGACCTGATAGGCTAGGGTCAGAGGGAAGGGGACCTCCCCTCTCAGTTGTCTAAGGGAGGGGCATAGGGAGAGAAAATGGAGGGAAGATGAGACTGGGAGGAGAAAAGGGAGGGGGCTACAGTTAAAATACAAAATGAATAAATTGTAATAAATAACAAATAAATTTAAAATATGAAAAAATAAACATAGGAAGGACACAAAAATGAGTGCAAAGCTAAACAGAATTCTCAACACAGGAATGATAATTGGCTGAGAAGGACTTGCTCAATGTCCTTAGTCATCAGGGAAATGCAATTCAAAATGACTTTGAGATTTCATCTTATAACTATCAGAATGCCTAAGATCAAAAATTCAAGTGACAGCACATGCTGAAGAGATTGTGGAGAAAGGGGAACCCTCCTCTATTGCTGGTGGGAATGCAAACTTGTACAACCACTTTGGAAATCAATCTGGTGCTTTCTCAGAAAATTGGGAAAGCTCTACCTCAAGACCCAGATGTACCACTCTTGGGCATATATCTAAAAGATGCCCCAGCATTCAATAAGCACATTTGCTCAACTATGTTCATAGCAGATTTATTTGTAATAGCTGGAAAAAATCATCCTGAGTGAGGTAATCCAGACCCAGAAAGACATGCGTGGAATATATTCACTTATAAACGGATATTAGCCATACAATAGAGGGTAACCATACTACAATCTGCAGACCCAAAGAAACTAAGTAACAAGGAGAACCCTAGGGAGGATGCTTAATTCTCATTCAGAAGGGCAAATAGAATAGACACTGGATGTGGTTAAAGAGAGGGAACAAGACAGGAGCCTTCCATAGATGTCTTCTGAAAGACTCCACCTTCCGTGAGACTGAAGCAGATGCTGATACTCATTGGCAAACTTTGAATAGAGCACAAGAAGTCTTATGGAAGAGTTGGAGGATAGAAGGACCCAGAGAGGACAGGAGTTCAACAAGGAGACCAACAGAGCCAACAAATCTGGGCCTGCAGAGGATCTGCGGAAGGCCTGCAGAGACTAATATACCAACCAAAGACCATGTATGGAGAGGATGCAGGCTCCTTGCTCAGATGTAGCCCATAGGCAGCTCAGTCTCCATGTAGGTTACCTAGTAAGGGGACCAGGGGCTGTCTCTGACATGAACTCTGTTGCCTGCTTTTTTTCATCTTCCCTGGGTGAGGTGGCCTTGCTGGGCCACAGAGGAAGAGGATTGAGGCAGTCCTGAAGAGACTTGATAGTCTCTGGTCAGTTTATAAGAGAGGAAATTTTGAGGACTAGGGGATGGGAGTACAGGGAAGAGGGAGGGAGGGTAGGACAGGGAGGAGATGCGGGAAGGGGCTACAATGGGGATATAAAATGAATATATTAATAAAAGAAAAAAATTAAAAAAGAAATTGAAAAAGAAAAAATATTATAATTAAATTATAAATTATAATTATATAAATTTATTTAGCATGCAATATATAAAATATATTGTAAGTTTAATATATTATTATGTAAATATATAAAATATATTGAAGGTATAAATATTATAATTAAATAATATAGAATAATTATTTATTTTTTATTAAAACATTTTATTTATTTATTTTATATTTTTATATTAATCACAGGTTATTTACTTTGTATCCCAGTCATAGCCCCCTCTCTCATTCCCTCCCAATCTCACCCTTCCTACCGTATCTCCTCCCTGCCCCTTTTGAAGTCCACTGATAGGGGAGGTCCTCCTCCCCTTCCATCTGACCCTAGCTTATCAGGTATCTTCAGACTGGCTGCAATGTCCACCACTGTGGCCTAGCAAGGCTGCTCCTTTCTCGTGATGATGGGGGAGGTCAAAGAGCCAGCCATTGAGTTCATGTCAGAAACAATCCCTGTTCCCCTTACAAGGGTACCCACTTGGAAACTGAACTACTAGGGGCTATATCCGTGCAGCGGTACTAGGTTATATCCATACATGGTCCTTGGTTGGAGAAACAGTCTCATAAAAGACCCCTGTGCCCAGATATAGTTGGTCCTTGTGGAGCTCCTGTCCTCTCCAGGTCTTACTATCTCCCTCTTCTTTTATATGATTCCCTGCACTCTGCCGTAGGTTTGGTTATGGGTCTCGGCATCTGCTCTGATACACTGCTAGGTAGAGTCTTTCAGAGGCCCTCTGCAGTAGGCTCCTGTCCAGTTAAAACCACTCTTTCATGTTGGCCAACTACTTTTGGTCAGGAGCTTCTGGCTATAACAGGACTGCCGCACTCAGGAGCTCACAGCAGATGTGGTTGCCTGTAGAAGACCTGCACAAGGTATAGCCAGTCACCCTTCTAGCTCAGAACATGCTAGCTCATGTGTTCCCACGTGAGGAGCTACTGAGAGTATTGTTTCTGGGGGACAGTCAGTTTTCTTTAAGGGTGTGGGCCCTTCCAGTGGTGGTCCCCACAACATGAGTATAGATGGAACATAAATAGGGCTTGATAGGACAGAAAAAGAGGGGAAGATAAATATAGATAGATAGATAGATAGATAGATAGATAGATAGATAGATAGATAGATAGATAGATGGATATGATGGAGTGTTGGAGGGGGTAGAAAAGTAAGAGGTAGAGGATTAAGAAAACTCTCAATAGGATCAAAAATCATTGTATAAAATTCTCACAGAACTAATAAAATATTATATGAAAAACAATAGATCTGACAACTGTGGACAGACCAAGGGTTTAAACAGTTAGAATGATATAAACAGAAGAGGGAAATAAATTCTAGAAATTATTTTCCTTTAGAAAGAGGATGCAATTACATAAGGCTAGTCCAAGAAAAGCGGTAATTGGATATTATAAAGTGTTGATTGCAATGAAGACAATAATATTTAGGTTTTGTCTAGTGCTGGTGGTGAAATCTAAAGTTCAGTGTTTTGTGGTGGCTTAGTGGTTGTTTTAGAACATTTTCCTTGGCTGTCGGTCACACTTTCGCTTTTCCCAAATGCTTCAGAATTTTTTAGGTATGCCAGGCATCTTGCATAAAATATTAGAGCACATTAATTAGGTAATGTCTGTCTTCATGAAGGATAGGTCATTATTTTTGTAGGCAGCAGGTGCATGTAATCTCTCTGATCTAATCAGTATTTGAATTGTGTTAATAAAGCTTATGTATTATATTAAAATTTATATGTTTTTTTTTTTACTAGTTCAGAGAGTTTTTGATATCAAAGGTGACTTGAAAGATGCTTAAGCAGTGTTAAAGAGATGGCTTAGGAGTTAAGAGTGCTTAGGCTCTTGCAGAAGATCCAAGTCTCATTCCCAGTGTGAAGGCTCACAACCCTCTGTAACTCTAGTTCCTAGGGATCTAACGTTGCTCTTTTTTTTTTTTTTTTTTTTAAGCTGTTTGGTGTGAATGTGGTGCGCAGACATACATGCAGGCAAAATAGTCATATATATATATAAATTTATAATATGATTATAAAAACAGAAAGCTTGTTAAATAAATGTGTTTAATGGAATTTCATTTCGTATTACATATCTATAATAGGCAGAGAAAACGCATCCCAGTATCATTAAAATTATACTCAAAATCATTAAGTATGCAATCACCTGGTTAATGATCATAGTTTTGGTAAATTTCATTGGAAAATTTGCTTTCTTTTTATCATATTTCTGTTACCATTATCTGCGGTTAAGAGTCTAGATTCACAAGCTACCAAGAACTGTTAACACTGAGGCAGTAAAATAAAGACCACAGACTAAGGGTTGAAGAGGCGGCTCAGTGGTCCAGAGCACTTGCTCTTTTGGAGGACTTGAGTTTGGTTCCCAGCACTCACGACAGGAGGCTCACTGTGGTGTATACTCCTCATTGCAGGGTATCTGATACCTCTGCCTTCTGAGGGCAGCTGCACTCAGGTGCATATATCCACACACTGACATAATTGAAAATAATAAGCACAAATACCTCTTTTTTTTTTTTTTTTTCGTTTGGTTTTTCAAGACAGGATTTCTCTGTGTTAACAACCCTGGCTGTTCTGAAACTCACTCTGTAGACCAGACGGACTGGCCTCAAACTCACAGAAATCCACCTGCCTCTGCCTCCCAAGTGCTGGTATTAAAGGCAAGAGCCACCATTCCTAGCTTCGTTTTTAAAAAGAACTAAAATCAGAGAGTGACAATGGCTTAGCTTCCTCCCTCCCTTCCTCCCCCTCCCTCCCTCCCTTCCTTTCTTCCTTCCTTCCTTCCTTTTTTTTTTTTTCTTGAGACTGGGGCCCACTACATAGGCTTGGCTGGTCTGGAACTCACTTTGTAGGCCAGCTGGCCTCAAAGTCACAGAGATCATCTTGCCTCTGACTCCTGAGCAATGAGATTAAAGGTATGAGCCACACCACACCTGACTCAATGTGATGTTCTTACATGGAAAAATAGCTGATTAAATTACTATTATCCCTCAATTATGAACAGAGAATAACCAATAATTGATCTGGGAAGGGACAAAGTTCTTTCTTAAGCTGGAACTTTATTTTTTCTTTTAAATTGGATCTTTCTCCTGATGGTTGACACAGAAAAACCTACAGCAATTACAAACTCTCTTATAAGTGGCTCTCATAATTTACAGCTTTCCAGGAGCAGCTTTAAAGTCAGACATGTGTGTAATTTACTCTCTTGGCTCATTTCCATCATATTTTCACCCCCATAGGAAAGCTTCCTCACTAAAAGTGTGTGTTCCTCTGAGCCATGCAGAGAACGCCTGATGGAAAATGGGGGTATTTCCAGATGAAGCAATTTTATTGATTAAATTTCATACTTCATATATAATCTATTTTCGTTTTACACCAGTTTTTTTTTCTTTCCAGCCTTTATTTTAATGCTACCAGAACTAAAGAAGAACAATTTAGTTAATGGATTTGAACTTCTCAGGATGGCTAAAAAGAGGCGCTGGATAGTCATCTCCTCTCTCATAAAGAAGAACCAGGTATGTAGCTGCATCTGGTGATGAGTGGTTGTGGCAAAAACTGAAACAGCTAGAGGTTGGGAGAGTTATAAAACTTAGAAATGCAGGACAGTTCAATACTTAGTATGACAAAGTGAACTATCCCAGCATTGTCCTCTCTGCTGATACACACTGGGGAGGGCTTTTCTCTTTTGTAGAAGGAAGGGTGAAAGAGAGCGCTTGCAAAAATATGTTGTTCAGCAAGGACTTGGGCTATCCTGACTTGTGGAAAGTCTCACAGTCCTCACAGGGTGGCAGCCCTCTTAGATGAGCAGCCTGGCCATTCCGTGGTGGCCCTGGCTATGGAAAAGGAGCTCATGTCATTTCTCAGTCAACACCCCAGATGTTGTAGCCAGGAGTCACTTTGAGACATGAGCTCCTGTCTGACTTTGGATTGTCCCGTTTGTCTCATACGTGTTCTCGGCTCTCAGACTCCACAGACAGTCCAACATGCTGGATCAGCCTGTAGCTAGCTGTTGAAGCTATCTTGGCTCAGCAGAGTGACTCTGACTGAAACCTGCTGGGTGCCCTGCGCTATAGGGCAGGGGTATGGTGACATGGAAGGAGGCAGAGGACATCATATGAGGGAATCAGGAGACCAGGAAAATGGCTAGGCCACCTGTAGTTTTCTACCAGTGCCAGAACTGAGGGAAGATACCTACCCGGCTCCCACTTTCCCCTATCATGCCCCAGGCACTTATTGCTAAGGTGTGGAGAGGGTGGCAAGGATCTGCTCTTATGATGGACAAGGGATGGGTTGAGGGGACCTTGAGCACTGTTGGGGCGCTGACTCTCCTCTAGCCCAGGGGGCTAATGGCCAAAGCAGGCCCTCAGAGGAAATGAATTAGGGCCAGCCGTATTCAATCCCTGCCCGGGGTGGGGACTAGACATATGTTCTGAGTTTGCTCAATGTCATTGCACTGGGAGGCTCACATGCAGGAGGAATTGCCATGGTATCAGTAGACAGGAACACTATAGCTCTGCCACTCAGCCTGTGTGGTTCTCATTGCTGGCCAGCCCCTCTTGCTCTCTGACCATGCTAGTGTGAATACCATAAGGTGGGTGCTATCCTTCTTGGAACCCCATTTTTGCATACTGACTCTGGGTCTTGCCAGGAAACAAGAATTCCAGACATTTTATCATTGTTGGTACTAGCAGTACTCGTAGTGCCAGAGGTCTTTGACTTCACACAACAAGGAAACCTAGTCAGGGGAAGCCTGACTTCAAGGAACCACTGTTATCTAATAAAGGCACCATTCTGAGTGTAGGAATAGACTCACAGAGAAAGAACTCCACACCCACTACTGTCTACATCACATCTTCCTGTGTGGCTAGAGCTTCCCCAATATTCCTCAGAGTGGATGGGCACCTGCCAATGCAACACAGATAGTAAGATGTCCAATGGAAAATCCCTGATAGAAAGATGTCTGATGGAAAAGCCCCGCTGCTTGCTTGCCTGCCCGCCTTTCCTTCTTGCTAGTGATTGTGGTATCCTGCTGCTGCTGGGGCTGCCAACTTTCCCTGACTCCAGAACCAGGACTGTTCAGTATTCCAGTGTGGACTGACGAGTGGCAACTCTCTAAAAATCCTATAGCCCTTCATCGTCAGATAGAGACAATGGTGGGATCCAGCGTTGTAGCTGAACAGCTGCTGGGTTGTCATAATTTCCAGCAGGCAGATGGTCATTGCCAGGCTATCTGTCTCTTATCCTATAACCTAATATATCCCTCTTTATAATGAAGACTCATTCCATTAGCTCTGTTCCTAGACACCAATGAAAAGCATGTTAGACAGCCAATAAACTGGGAAATTTTAGTAGTGGTGAATATTGTGGCCAGCAAGCTCCAGGGATCTGCCTGTCTCTGTCTCCCAGTGCTAGGATTATGGGGTATGAACACCACGCCTAGCTTTTATATGGACACTGGGGTTGGAAACTCAGGTCTTTATGCTTGCATGACAGGAACTTTACTAAGTGAGCAATCTCTCCAGCCTCTCCCAGCTTTGCCATTTTTATCTGAAACACAGCCTCACTAAGTAACACTGGCTGACCTGGAACTCACTAAGATCAGGCTGGCCTTGAACGTACTGTGATAGCTTCCTTCTGTCTTCCAAGTGCTTAGATTACAGGAGTGTACCACTGTGTCTTGCTAATTTGGTGACATATTTTTGGCACAGAGGACTCTGTGTGCAGTTGTACTGTGGCTCTGCGTTATTACACAGAAGAACAGCAAACATAGCAGTGAAGGAAAAAAGGCTCATGGGGCCATGTTTTAAGAAACCAAGCAAAGCCTTCAAGTGGCCTTCCCTGGAGGAGTTGCCCACAATATTCGTAAGTCCCTTAGCAAAGGGTCTTCCAGGCATTGCTGGCTGTGATCAACCAGGGCAGCTCACTAGAAAGGCAGATCCAAGGACTTTGGTTTTAATCTAGAGTTCGATTATGCAATTCCTTTCTGCCTAACATCTGGATTCCAGACTCCCAGGAGGAAAGCAGATGTGGAGGATAAAACAATACTGTCTCCACAGCTGAGGCACAGGAAGACACTCACTAGCTCTAGGGATGGTGAGAATACTCTTCAAATGCAACTTCCTAGACATCCAGGGGCCTTATGAGCAGGTCTTTTAAAAGGGCAGGCAATGGACTTGCTCTATCAGTGTTTTTCTGCACAGGCCATTTTTGTATCACATAGATACAGAACATAGTCCCCCTTTAAAAAATTCTCAAGGCCTAAGAGCACTGGATACTCTTCAAGAGGTCTTGAGTTCAATTCCCAGCAACCACATGGTGGCTCGCAACCATCCGAGCTGAGGGCTGGAGAGTTGGCTCAATGGTTAAAAATTCTCATTTCTCATATTAGAAAAAGGTCTCTGTCTAGCTTCCCACAGCTTCACATAAGCCTGCCCATTTTTAAATAAAGCAATCCCAGGACCAGTTGGTTGTTTTTAAGAAAGGATGTGAAGGCATCCCAGACTTCTACCCACACTCTCAAGAAAATAAACTAGTCTTCACATGATTCATATCAGAATAAAAGTGGGGCTTCTACTTATATAACATTCAAGATGGTATACCTCATTACAGCTACTTCAACATGAGAGAGCAAAATTAAAAAAAAAAAAAAACTAAAACAGAGTAAGCTTGTTTTCAAAATTTTGTTGACTGTGGCTAAAACTTTAACAGTAGTTTCTGGCATATTGTCTGGGAATTAAAAAAAATAAATTATTCTCATACTAGCTATGATTGATTTATTGGTAAAGATTCTTTGCACAGACCATTCCAGAGACTAGATGGTTGCAGGAGTAAAAAAAAAATTTAAGATGCTCTGTGATTCCACCCTTTTCTCCACTTAAATATCCCATGAAATCCCAAGGGCATTTCAAGGAGTCAGGATGCACACGTTATAATATTTTGAGGCTTTGTCCAGGTTTTCAAAAGGTTTCACTTAGTTTCAAGGTCATTGAGAGCATGGAATCAAACAGGAGCATTGCTGGGGCCCTTTGCCTAGCAGCCATGCTTTCGGCGACAGTGAGGAGATTTACCTCAGTGCATTTCCTCGTTGGTCAAATGGGCTAGGAACGCTGCGCTGCTGCACAGGCTCATAAGTTGATCTCAGTAAGTTTCAGCTCTTACTTTAGCAACACACCAGTTCAGCTGTCATTGTAACCACCCAAGCACACATCAGGAAACTAGTATTTTCTGTGCGATGGTTCATTTCTATAATCCCAGGACTTCAATGGACGAGGCAAGAGGATCATTGGTGAATTCAAGGCCAGTCTGGCCTGTATGGTGGGACCCTATGGGAAGGAAGAAAGGAAAGAAGGAAGGAGAGACTGAAGGAAGGAGGGTAGGAAGGAAGGAGAGAAGGGACGTAAGAAAGAAGAAAAGAAAAGTAACATATTTCCTGACATTGAATCTTGCTTTAGGTAGAATACCACTGTGGATACGACAGCTAGAGCCTGCCCTATCAGTGCTAAGAGTCTCACACACAACAAAATATGTGTGATAACTAATAATTGATAACTAGCACAAGAGCAAAAGTAACAAGACAACTGAAACATAATTCATAAGTTACTAGACTGTATCACTGGGTTAGACATCATCTTTGGTGTCTTACGAATTTAATCTTACAATAATCTTAACAATATATTTTTTGTTGATTCTTTAAAGAATTTCATACTCACTCATGGGCTGGCTCTTGGATCACCACCTGAAGGGGGAACAGCCTTACCAGTCCACAGAGGAAGACAATAAAGCCAGTCCTGAGGAGACCTGATAGACTATGGTCAGATGGAAGGGAAGGAGGACCTCCCCTATCAGTGGCCTGGGGGAGGAGCATAGGAGAAGAATAGAGAGGGAGGGTGGAATTGGGACGGAATGCGGGATGGGGTTACAGCTGGGATACAAAGTACATAAAGTATAATTAATAAAATAAATTAATTAATTAAAAAAAGAATTTCATGCATGCATACCGTGATTTTAGCCACCTTAAATCCTTTATCCAAATCTTCCTCAATCCATCCCTCATCTCTCAACTCTTTCCCAATTTTGTGTTGGAAAGGGTGAAAAAGGTTTTTAAATTTTATTTATTATTTATTTCTATATTTTTATAGTACACTGAGTCCAATTTGTACTGCCCACATCCTCCTGGATGGAGCCATCCACGGAAGTACATAGACACCAGTAGACACCAGTAGAAAACTGTCTCTCCCAGAACCCATCAGCTCTCAGCAGGTCCTCAGCTAGGGATGGGCATTCACAAGCCCAGCTTCCCCTCAGGCTGGAATGTCGGCTGTCCTGATTATGAGCAGGTTTTGTGCAGGTGCCAACAGCTGCAGGGAGTTCAGGGCTGTGGTCCTGTCCTGTGCAAAAAACACTGCCTTGCTCTGATCCTCCCTGATATCTGGCTTTTACAGTCTTTCTACCCTTCTTCCATGGTGGTCTCTGAGCCCTGAGGTATGGGGCATGGTACACATGTCAGATCTAGGGATGAGCACTCCAAGGACATTTAATTTCTGTGCTTTAACCAGTTTTGAGTTTTTGCAACTTTAGATATCTTTAGTGTAAAGGAGATGTGAGCCTTTTTTGTTTTGTTTTGTAAAAATAGTCACCAGTAGATTAATGATCTTCTCTAGGGTCCTCCTTTGTTTAGGGCTACAGATTTTAGTATGTTTATCCTATATTATATGGCTAATATCCACTTATAAGTGAGTATATACCATGGGTGTCTTTCTGCTTCTGGGACACCTCACTCAGGATGATCTTTTTTAGTTCCCACCATTTGCCTGCAAATTTCATGATTTCCTTGTTTTTAATTGTTGAGTAGTATTCCATTGTGTAAATGTACCACAATTTCTGTATCCATTCCTCAGTTGAGGGACCTCTAGGTTTCCAGATTCTGGCTATTATGAATAAAGCTGCTATGAACATGGTTGAGCAAATATCCTCATTGAATGATGGGGCATCTTTTGAGTATATGCCTAGGAGTGGTATAGCTGGATCTTGAGGTAGCACTATTCCTAATTTTCTGAGAAAGTGCCAGGTTGATTTCCAAAGTGTACAAGGTTACATTCCCATCAGCAATGGAAGAGGGTTCCCCTTTCTCCACATCCTCTCCAGCATGCATCATCCCTTGAGTTTTTGATCTTAACCATTCTGATGGGTGTGAGGTGAAATCTCAGGGTCATTTTGATTTGCTTTTCCCAAATGACTAAGGAGGTTGAGCATTTCTTTAAGTGTTTCTTTGCCATTCAGTATTCTTCTGTTGAGAATTCTCTGTACAGGACAGGAGCCTTCCACAGAGGACCTCTGAAAGAATCTACCCACCAGGGTATCGAAGGAGATACTGAGACTCAGAGCCAAACTTTGGGCAGAGTTCTGGAATCCTTATGGAAGAAGGATATAGAAAAACCTGGAAGGGACAGGAACTCCACAAGGAGACCAACAGAGCCAAAATACCTGGGCCTAGGGAGGCCTGCAGAGACAGATATTCCAACTAAGGACCATGCATGGAGAGGATGTAGACCCCCTGTTCAAAGGAAGCCCATTGGCTGCTCAGTTTCCAAGTGGGTTCCCCAGTAAGGGCTACAGGGCTGTCTCTGACATGAACTCAGTGGCCGGCTCTTTGATCACCTTCCCCTGTGTGTGTGTGTGTGTTTGTGTTTGTGTGTGTGTGTGTGTGTGTGTGTGTGTGTGTGTGTGCAGCCTTGCCAGGCCACAGAGACCTGATAAGCTAGGGTCAGATAGAAGGAGAGGAGGTCCTCCCCTATCAGGAGACTAGGGAAAAGGCATAGGGGAAGAACAGGGAGGGTAGGTGGGACTGGGAAGAGATGAGGGAGGGGGCTGCAGTGGTGATACAAAGTGAATAAATTGTAATAAATAAATATATAAATAAAGTGAAATTAAAAAATGTCACCAGCAGCAATGGAAGAGAGGAAACAAGATGGGAGCTTACTATAGAGTCTTACTCTGAAAGACTCCACCCAACAGGGGCTCAAAGCAGATGCTGAGACGCTGGCCAAACTTTGGTCAGAGAGCAGGAAGTCTTATGGAAAAAGGAAGGTGGGGGGGGGGATGGGGGATGGAAGGGTAGGATAGAAGGACATGGAGGGAACAGGATCCCCACAAGGAGACTAACAAAGCAAAAAAAATCTGAGCCATGGGGTCCTGCAGAGACTGAGGCACTACCCAAGAACATTACATGGAGAGGACCTAGACTGCATGCTCAGATGTAGCCAATTGGCAGCTCAGTCTCCATGTGGATCTCCAGGTAAGGGGAGCAGAGGCTGCCTCTGTCATGAACTTTGTTGCCTGCTGTTTGATCACTTGCCCGTGGTGATGCAGCCTTACCAGGTCACAGAGAAAGAGGATTCAGGCAGTCGTGAGGAGACAAGCTATGGGCAGATGGCAATAGAGGAGAACTCCCCCTTTCAGTGGACTAGGAGAAGAGAATGGAGGGAAGAGAGTGGGAGGGTAGGACTGGGAGGAGTTGAGGGAGGGGGCTTCAATTGTGATATATGATGAATAAATTGTGAAAAAATAAAAATAGTCATATGAATAATTAATTTATATATATATTTCACATAAAAGATATGAAAGGCAAATTTTGTTTTATTCATGATGTTTTGGTACTTTTATACATTCATTTTTTTCCCCTTAGATCACAAAGCAGTAAAAACACAATCAATACTTTTTAGACTTTTTTTTTTTTTGTCAGAGTTAGTTCCATGTTGCCCAGGCCACCCTGGAATTCACTATTTAGAAATCACTCTGTGGCATCAAACTCACAGAGATCCTCCTGCCTCTGCTGCCTGAGTGCTGAGATTGAAGTTGTGTTTCATCTTTGCCTCTTTTGAAACTTTAAAAAAAAAAGAACTTAAAAAAGTTTTAAGAAAAATAAAAATTTGAGATGAGGAAATTATTTCAAAGTCAACTATGGCTATCCTAGTAAGAAATTATGCATCTCTGCGTCCCATAAAGAAGAAACTGGGCAAGAAGAAGACTCTAACTTAGCACTGGGTTTTGTAGCGACAGGATGTAAACACGAATCAGCTCCTAGATTCCTGGCTGAGACAACTTGGTGCAATTATCTAACCAGAGACCCCAAGAGAGGGAGGAGGTGCTCAAGCCAGGCAGCTGTGGTTTGACCTTTGAGAATGTCAGACTTAGGCAGTTGCAGTATACAAGAGGAGACAGAGATTTGGCAAAAGGGTCAGGAAGACTATTTTGATGTGGAAGCCACGTTATCATTCATTTGTCCAGCGTCTACTCTATGGCAGGCAGGTACTTGTTAAAAGCTGTTAAAACAGAGTCATCCCCTTGACTCTCCCATGTCCTACTGCCTGTTGATCTAGACTCTCTGTTCACTCCTCCACAGAAACTGCCTCCCTTATTTCTACCTACCCTTTACATATTCAGGTATCTTCAACTAACTACAGCCAGTGAAACCTTGAGCTCTTCAGTCTTTCATAGCCTCTGATCATTTTAGTCTCCTTCTCTTGGCATTACTTCAGCCAACTCTGTCTCCTGGAACAAGAAGTCCACATCTTTTTCACTGTTTCTACTGCCCTCATGCCCCCAGTTTGTCTTTTCTTTACTTCGGATTCCAATTCCATTTCCCTTACAGATGGCATAGCAGCCTTTCCTTCTCAGTCAACTCCTTTGAAACCTGGGGTTTCCCTGTGACTCATTTCTTCATGACAAATTATCACAGATGTCATGGGTTTTGAGTGCAGGGTATTTTTTGAGAATTCTGTCCTACTTTGAACTGGGTCAGGATGGCATGAGAGCTGGCATTTATGTTGCAACCATAAATGAAAAGCCATGAATATCACCAAGATGTGTTTTTTTTCCCCCACACAATTAAATTACTGGATAAAAGACAATCATTGCTTTATACAAAACAAAACCAACCAACCAAACAAACCAACTGAACAAGGCTCCCCTGAGACAGAAAATACTCTTAGGTAATGTGTCATTCAAAAGTGATATACAGAACTTGTGTGGTTTAAGGTGATAATAGGCTGGGTGTGGTGGTGCACACCTGTAATATCAGTACCCATGGAGGCAGAGGCAGGCAAATTGCTGTGAGTTTGAGACCAGCCTTATCTACAAAGTGAGTCCAGGACAGCCAGAGCTAAACAAAGAAACCCTGTCTCAAGGCAACGACAAAAACTCAAAAAAACAAAACCCAAAAAAACCCCGCTAAACAACCTTAAAAAAACCCCACCCCCCCCAAAAAAAAGAGAGAGAGAGAGAATAAAGTGATAATAAAACAAAACAAAACAGAAACACCCCAAAATATCCTGCTGTAGGCATTTGGGAAAGTTGGTGATGTTTAAAGAAAGAAAACTTTAGATCTGAATTTTCTTACAGCCTTTTGCTGACAGGAACACTATCAACAACCATTTCTTCCTTCAGCTGACTTGAAAACTCAGTCTACACGCTCTGGCCAGGGATGTTTCCTGGTCTCATGTCCTAGGCATTAGCCCCAAATTCATTGCACACCAGATATGGCTAGTCTGAATCCATTTTCAAAATGTTTTCTAGTGAGAGCTAGAAGAACGAAGTTGAGTCCTGATTCTGGAATGATGATCTGCAGTGCCATAAGGTCCCAGTTGCTCACATCATATATAATTAGGTAATTCATATGAGGGTCTCTGGAGGAACACACTGTGACTGAAGTTGAGGGTGTGCACATGTTTCTTGAGATCAACCTCTATAAAAGGAATGTGGAAGGTACATGATAAGGAAGAGGGAGGATTGTGCTGTGGGTTTGACTGTCCTCAGCCAAGTTGGGAGTGAATGAGACTCACGAGAGTCCTGTGTGGTCCCAAGACTGATGGTGTGTCTCACTTGGTCACCTCATGTTTACAATTTGGGGAACGTAGAGCCTCCAGGCATGAGGGATTCTTTTCAACTGAGGCAGAGTCTAAAGGAGCTTGCAGATAGCAGCTCTTGACTGAATGAGTTCTCCACAGTCAGGTGGAGGTACGTTCTGGAGGCATGGTTTGGCTAGTGCACCCACCACATCTACCACACCAACCATGGAAAAAGGCTGTTTGCAGTTGGTGAGAATGAGACCTATGTACCAAAATAATCAGAGCCTGGGAAGGAAACCCAACAGACTTGAGGCTCATATCCAGTTATACCAGAACTGTTCTCACTGTCCTTAGTTACTTGAGCCAGTAACCTCTCTTGGATTAGCTGTTTTGGAAAGACACATTTAAAGCAATGGTTGTTTTGAGGGTTAGAATGATAAACATCTGTGTAGAAGTTGAGGAGACTGGATGAGAGATGAAGACAGATGCAATGGTGATGAAAATAAATGCTACATGAAGAAATCATCAGGCTGTAAAGACAGGTTTTGTTTTGGAACTCACTATGTAGACCATGCTGGCTGAGAGATCCACCTGCCTCTGACTTCTGAGTGCAGGAATTAAAGGCCTGCACCACTATGGCTAGCTTCGTAAGGACAGATTTAAATTCAGATTCAGAGTAAGAACTTCCAGATAGCTTTCCAGATTTTGGGTGAGGTAATGTGGGAGGACAGTGAGGCTGAGTAAGTTGTAAGAAACAGAGATGCATTTAGCTCATGGTTCTGGGGGCTTGGAAGTCCAAACACAGGATGTAAGCATATGGAGAGGAGCTTCTTGCTGGTGGAGACTCTGAAGAGTTGCAAAATAGCACAGAGCATTGTGTAATGAGGGGTTCATGAGAGATGCCCAAACTGGCTTTTGTAACATTACTAATCTTACATTAATTAGCCTATCTCTTGGTTTAATTCATCCATGAAGTCAGGCCTCTGTCTGATGAATTCTCAAAAATTTAATTTCTAAATATCATACAATTTTGGAGCTGAAGTTAATAACATATGAATCCTGAGTATGTACCTTTAAATCATAGTAAGGGGACTATTTTTGGAGGTAAATCTAAATCACAATTCTGCTTGAGTCAGGATAAAATGAGTTAAATGGTACTGTTTAATTGTTACATGGTTGTAATGCTCATCCTTTCTACAAGAGTACCCTTGCCAGGAAGTCCAGGCTATTTTTTCAGCTGGCTTGGTACCTATTCCATTGGAGAGTAGCAGCAAATACTCCATAACAATGTATAATAATGTACAAGTAAATAAAAGAAAAGGGAAACATATGTGGTGTACTTTAATGATACACACTTAAAAGAAAGAAAGCCATTTGTCTATCATCTCTGCACCACCCTTCCTTTCATCTTTTGCTTTCAGAGTACAAACTCACTGAAGATACAGAATTACAAGATGGCAGTTCAAGACAGACAGATGATATAAACTTTAGCCACCTTGGGCTGTCACGTGATCAAGTCTTATGAATTCCCCTGCACAGGGCTTGTGACTCATACAGAGCAGGTAGCAGAGCTGCTCTTTTCTGACTTCAGGGCAGACATCACAAAGGTGAAGTTCTTTCCCACAGAACCACAATGCAGCCTCAGAGCACTTTCACATGCTCATCCAACTAATATGACTCTTCTCAGGAGAGCATTCTCTTAGCTGCAGTTCATTAACTGGACTTGACATGAAAGTGGAAAGTAATATGCTACCCTTGACTTTGTTCACTCCCCAGTACTTTGTTCTTAAGTGAACATGATAAGCTTTAAAATAGGACATAAAATGATTCACAAGTATGAGGAAGCATAGTTATGAAATAAGTCTACCACAGTGGAGAAAATAGGTTTGAATCCAATTTTTTTATAATAATTTTTTTCATATTAATCACAGGTTATTTACTTTGTATCCCAGCTGTAGCCCTCTTCCTCATTCCTTCCCAATCCCACCATCCCTTCCTCATCTCCTCCCTGCCCCTTTCCAAGTCCAGTGATAGGGGAGGACCTCCTCCCCTTCCATCTGACCCTAGCTTATCAGGTCTCTTCAGGACTAGCTGCAATGTCCTCTTCTGTGGCCTAGTAAGGCTACTCCTCCATTGGGAGGGTGGGGGTCAAAGAGCCAGCCATTGAGTTCATGTCAGAAATAGTCCCTGTTCCCCTTATTAGGAAATGAATCCAATTTTTTATTTAATGAATGTGTGACCTTGGGCAAATCACTTAATTTCCTTGACTCTTATGGTTTAATCTCAACAGATAAATAATAAGACATGCTTTGCAGAATCATAAAAAATTAAAAATATAGGACATTGCAAGCATTCGCCTTAGACTTTGGTACAGGTTAAGTAGTCAAATGAAGTCAATATCACTTTGAAGTAATTATCTTGTATGGTTACTTTAGTTTCTGTGTTTATATTCTTTGGCTTCCCAACTGTCTTGATTTCTCTTTTGTCCTTTATTAAAAATGGAATCTTGCAATACTACCCAGGATTGTTTTAGCTAGGATTTTATTGTTGTGATGAGACAATAACAACATTGTGATGGCCACAGCAACTCTTATGAAGGAAAACATTTAGTTGGGGCTGGCTTACAGATCCAGAGGTCTAGATCATTATCATCATGGCAGAAGCATAGTGTCATGCAGGCAGACATGGTGCTGGAGAAGGAGCCAAGAGTTCTACATCTGGATTGGCAGGCAGCAGGAAGAGAGTGACACTGGGCCTGGCTTGAGCATTTGAAGACTCAAAGCCCACCCTCAGTGACACACTTCTTTCAACAAGGCCACACCTCCTAATAGTGCCATTGCTTACTAGTCTACATGGGCAATTTTCATTCAGTCTACCACACTCAATATCATGGGATCAAGACATCTCTCTTACTGAAGAGTCTAGAGTAACTGAGACTATGAACATGTGCCACCACATCTAGAGCAGCTTACCTTTTGGAGGAGAAAACTGATTCCATGCTATTTTAATAAGCAATTTTCTTTATTTGAAAATTTCATACATTTATGTAATGTATTTTCACCATATTCACTCCATTCTCTTTTATCCCCTTCCATTCACATAGAAACCTCTTCCCAGTATGTCCTCCTATCTTCACATCTTTTAAAAAATAACCCACTCAGTTTAATTAGTGTTGCTTTCATGTGGTGGGAGAGGGGCATTTACTAGATCATGGGTAATTTATCACTGCCTGCCAATTTTTTTTAAATTCTTTTCAGATGCTAGTTAAATTGTACCAGAAGCTTGACCCTCAATAATTACTACTTGAATGACTGAGTCAATAAACTTGTAAATTTATAATTGCTTCCATATTTAAAGGATGCTTTTGCCTTGGTTAAAATAGCCATCAAATGCAGGCTGAAGATTTTTTTTTTTAATGAAGATACACTTCAAAGGACTGTAAGGTTGGGCTGACCAAACTTCTAATATCTTTGTCCATGAATCTTAGAGCCCTTTCTATTTCCTGTTGCTCTCATTGCAGCCTAGTCAGAGAGAGACGAGAACATGGCAAGGTTTTGAGGGGTAGACAGTTTCACATGGAGATGGTAACAAACAGAGAAGACCTACTACCAGAAAACTGGAAATTGTTAAAATAGAATTGTTTTGGGGGTTGTCAGCAGTAACAAGAAATGCATGTCTCAGTAGAACATAGCATAGTTGGGGAAGATACACAGCGCAGGTGATCAGCAGAGGGACATCCAGGCCACCAATTACTTTCAAATTTATTTGATACCATATTTTATAAGTTAACTTTTAGAATCTTTAAATATTTTCACTTCTTCTTTGAGGATTTCATATGCATGTGCAATGTATTTCAATTATATTCATCTACATCTCTTCCTGGATCCCTTCCATATCCCCCTCCCAAATTCACTTCCTCTTCTTTTGTTGTTTCTTCATTACCCATTGAGTCTAAATAGTTGCCCCTGTATATGAGTGAACATGGGAACACGAAGATGGACCCTCTTTTGGAGCATGGTCAGCCCACAAGGGACCAGAGTCCAAAAGAAAGCTTACTCTGTCCTGAATAAGCAGCTGACTTGTCAATAGCTCCTCAGCTAAGGGAGGGTGCTCATTTTTCTGTGTCCCATGCCTGCTGGAATGTTGTCTGTCTTACAAGTTCAATTAATTTGGAATAAGACTTTTAACATTCAGGGCATTTTGTGGTTGAAAACTAAAAATTCAATTCTATTAGATATTTTCTAAATATAAACACGTCTAAATGAAGTACAAGAATTTAAGGTCGAGAATTTCTTGCTTCAATAATGACAATAATTGCAATAGGCCCTGCTCCCTCTTTGTCTATGCCCCCCTCTTTCCATTTCCCACATGGCAGCAAGTAAAAATGTCCAAATTGTAAATTTATACCCATCATTTAAAGTACTCAATAGCTTCAAATTATACACAGAGTTCAAACTCCCTTCCATGACATGTTGGGTCTATAGTATCTATTTAACACTCCAATCTCATCTATTTTATCACTTATTATTGTACTGTCCAATCCAGCCACCCTGAATCTTCTGCAGTCCCTGTGACTGAGCAGCTGCTGAGGTCTCTCTAACTTCTGGCTTTCCCAAGCTTACTTCTTTTTCATGATTATTTCACTCATTAGTTTTGGTGCTAGAACAAAACATTTTAAAAACATTCTTTACCTCTTGCTTGCCAGTGTAATTTGTGGGAAACACGAGCCTGCTGTGTTGAATGTAGTTACTCTTGTATTTCCTTGCATGTGCTTCTATCTCCTATGACACCAACTTCTCTGAGCTCTTACCCATGTGTCAATTCCCCCAGAAAAGGGACCACGAACAGCCTCCTCTGTCATCCTACAAGACTCAACACACACAAACTACGCGGGACATTTTGCCATGTCAATAAACACATGTCTGCTGGTGTCTCAGTTGTAAAGGACAAAGCTGACTTCTGGTACTAGGCAATGTCACCAGTGGTCAGGCAGCCAAGTGCTGGGTAGGGATGGTAAGGAGTCCCTTGATAATACTGAGAATTTGGGGACAGGAGAATTAAAGACACAGTTTTGGAGGATGAAGAGATGCGAACAGCCACTAAGATTTATATAAATATTTTATTTTGTTCTACTGTCATTTGACTAAAACCAGATATTTGCTCATCCATAATTTTTCTTATCCAAACTTACTAACAAAATCACTAATTATTTTTAGCAATGTGCATAGTGAATAGTGATGATTTTTCCTCTAAAGTAGAATAGTTTATAACAGAAAATGGATAAATGTGCTAGTGATTGACTGACACATTGAATTGATGCGCTGTGAATAGCACAGGGCACTGTCCTCTTCTGGCTAGAATTACCCAGAATACTCATTTATATTAAATTAAATAAAATTTAAATGTATTGGATTTAAGTATATGCGTACAGACTTTTTAATTTTGCAGATAATCCGTGGAGTGAAGGTGAAGTATTTTTACTATCACCACCTCAAATCATCATATCATTATGACTCATTGCAGTAAAGATACTTAGTCATACTTCCAGGGATTCTGCCAAATTTCTCTAGAGTTGTAATGCAGGATTGAATTCGCCTTGGATTTCTTGTATGACTTAATGGTGATAGTGAGAATGTACCCATCCCAACTTTTATTTTACTCCTTTTACTTTGAAAAAGAAGCCCTGTTGTACCTCAAAGCAGCCACTGGAGTGTTTAATGCTGGCCTATGATGTTCTGTAATGTGTTCCTCACTGAGAGGATGAGCAAGCACAGTGAAGACGGCCGTTTGTTGGCTTGTCACTGAATCCTCTGATGGGTCACACAAGGCCTAGCAAATAGCAAACTAGAATGTTTCAAAGTTCCTGGACAAATGCACAGACTGAAATTTTTCATTGTGATGGGCTCAAGTTTTGTCTAGAGCAAATCTAACTCCAGTATTCTGGATAGGAAGATGTTGGCCCCTTGCCGTGGGAGAGCTGTGGGTGGGGGCTGGAAGCTTCATTTTCGGCTGATCTGAAAAGACAGGACTGCAGGACAACCATTGCTTAAGAGCCTCTTTGCAGGAGCACTGCAGAATTATTCTCAGGAGGACGTCTGTGGCCACTGGAAACTTTAGCTGATGATCTCAGAGCCCACTTATAGCAGGTGATTCCTGGGAGACACATCAGCAGCCAGAGAGTGGTGCCAACAATGATCTCACCCGCCTGCCAACAGCTGCTATGAGAAAAGTGACTTCTCTTCCAAATGTTATGAATGCCTCGTTGGCAACAATCTATCCTCCAGTGATACTGAGAAGGGATTCTGGGAAATGGAGTTCTTTAGTGTAAATAAGTACGAAGGCAATGACAATTGCTAAGCTGCAAGTCAGTACCCGAGACTGACTTTAGAAACTGAGAGTTTCTAAAATATATTTTTATTTACTATTTATTTGTGTATATATGTATGTATGTACATGTACAGGGTTTTACTATAAGGCTTTGACTGTCCTGTAAGACCAGGCTGAAGTTGAACTTACAGAAATTCACCTATCTCTGGTTCCTGAATGCTGGAATTAAAGGAATGGCCCAACATACCAGATTAGGAGGGAACTCTTTATTGAAGTAAGAATCAATTAATCTGCAGTTTCCATGAAGACCAATTTTCCTTCCTCCTTTTCTCCCTTCCTTTCTCCCTCCTCTTCTCTCTTTTGCTTGTTTTCTTCCTTGTCATCATCATCATCATCATCATTTTTTTTAACTTTTATTAATTACACTTTATTCATTTTGTATCCCCCCATAAGCTCCTTCCTCCTCCCCTCCCAGTCCCACTCTTCCCCCCCTTTCTGCATGCATGCCCCTCCCCAAGTCCACTGATAGGGGAGGTCCTCCTCTCCTTCTTTCTGATCATAGTCTATCAGTTCTCATCAGAAGTGGCTGCATTGTCAGGGTTCTAGGTTATCTCCACGGATAGTCGTTGGTTGGAGTATGAGTCTCTGGGAAGTTCCCTGTGTTCAAATTTTCTTGTTCTGTTGCTCTCCTTGTGGAGTACTGTCAAAGCAGATGCTGAGCCTGATGGCCAACTGATGGGCAGAGTGAATGGAATTTTATGTAAGAAGTGGGAAATAGTAAGAGCTGGAGAGGACAGGTACTCCACAAGAGAGCAACAGAACATCATCATCATTTTAACTTAGAAAAATTTAAGCTGTAGTTACAGACTCTGTGAACTGCCAGATGGGTTTAGAGAACTGAACCTGAGGCCTCTGTAAAGGCAACAAGTGCTCCTAACTGCTGGACCATTTCTTTAGCCTTCACTATTTAAAAACTTCTGAGACAGGTCCCCATAGCTCATAGCCCAGCAACCCCCAATTCTCCTATCTTCACTTCCAGTGTGCTGAAATTATAGCACACATCACTACAACTGACACAAAGGAGTTATTTTTAGTTTAAAAATCTATCTCCAGTGCCTGGTACTTATGGAAGAGGTGGCTAGCAGAGCAAGATAGTTCTCCCACCCCTGCCCCCAATTGTACAGCATTGTCCTGAGATGCAGTCACATGGCTGCTTTCCCAGCTCCCCCTGCATCTAGGTCAGCCATAGAACTAGCTTCCACCAACGCCCTGTTCGGGGAGTGATTGTCTTCATTATGAGGTGGTGTGGTTAAGTATCAGGCATTCAGTTTTCCAAGATGACCTGTTGTGAGGCTAGGTGTAGGACATTTAGTAGTGGACTCTGAGGAGATCCTCAGGGTCACTGGGTCATTCACAGAGGCATCTGGATTAAATTATCACTTGGGTAGAAAGTGCTATCTAAGAGTATTTGAGGGGGCTGGAAATAAATCTTCAAGTTTAGAAGCAACAAAATACAGGAATTACTTGTCAGAGTTGTTGGCTGAACCCAAGTGCATAGGAAATGTTTTATAGTAAATGCATAAAATCACGTGACAACCATGATACTATCATCACAGCTAAGTTATGGAACCAACCTAGGTGTCTGCCAACAGATGGCCCATAAAGAGGATGTGGTATATATATTCACAATGGGATTTTTTCAGGTATAAATAATAAAATTATGTCCTCTGTAGGACTGTGGATGGAACTGGGGATTATTATTTTAAGTGAATCCAGCCAGATCCAGAAACATAAATATTATGTACTTTCTCATTTGTGAATCCTAGACTCTATATAGATATATAAAACCAGATATGGGTATGTAGGGTGGAACTGAAGCAAAACTGTCTAGAGAGAGGAAGGGATTCCCTGGGAGGGGAGGAGAAAGAAAGAAGCAGAGGGATGTAGAGGAGCCTTGCTTCGAGTACATGCTATACTTGGAGAAAACGCCTCTATGAAACTCAGCGTTATGCACAAGAAATGTACACAAATAAAAACAGGAAGAGAAAGACTCGGAGTCACCGCTTGGAGACAAGTGCCTTGGCTAGTAGACTCCATTGTTGCAGGCTATGGGTGTGTTCTTAAGAACTGCTTGAGTGACCATGAAATGTTGCTCAAAATCACGCAGGCAACCATGACAACACTGCCCAAAATGAAAAACCGTAACCCAACTTTCTGATGCAAATTTGTAAAGGGATTAATAGGAACATATTCCTCTAGTGTCTAGTCAGAATAACCTGCAGAACTCTGGGCAGTATTTTTCAGAACTTTGTACTTAACAGTTTGACAAGCTGAACAAAATAAACAAGGATCCCTGGAGCCTATGGCACAGCCAAAATATCACTGTAATCTTGTGGCAAGATTAGCAATCGGAGATTAGCCAGCCCTGTTCTGCCATGCTTTAAGTTCTTCTGGCAAAACCTCTTTAATCCTAGTAACACAGATAAATCTGAGAGCTAACAACAAAGCAGGACGCTCAATATTAAATGCTTCACAAGCACCACCAGCTCCATACCTCACACACAACTGTCACGATCCCCACCTCACTGGGGAGAAAGTAGTTGCACAAGAAATATTCTCAATGCCTTGCAGGTACTTAATTATTTTGATCCACAAAGAATCTATGCATTTGATGGTAATTAAAAGAAAATATGAAAAAAGTTATTAGACACATTTTTGCCACATTTTGTTAAGCATAATGTGAAAAAGATGAGTTATTTCTTCACATATCAGTCACAAGTGCCTCTGATTTCAAATTCCTTCATCTTATATTCATCTCTCCAGGACTACATGCTACTTAGCCATCAGCCTCTGTCTCCCTGCCTCTGTCTCTGTCTGTCTGTCTGTCTCTCTCCTTTGCTTTTAAAATCAGAGACCATTTAATTAAGTTTGATTTCCTGGGTGAGTAGTTGTAACCTAGGTCTTCTCAGTAATTAGTACAACAAAAAGGATTTGTTCAGAGGAATTTTGTTTGCAATGAGCTTCAACTGAAAAACCATAAATGCTTCTCAGATCAAGCTTTCAAAAACATAAATATAAAATAATCTTGGGATATCAGCAAAACATCTCTTTTCTCTTTTTTATTTTTTTACTTGCATGTGGATGGGTGTTTTGTCTGCATGTATGGCTGTGGGTCATATGTGTGTCTGGTGCTGGAGAAGGTTAAAAGAGGATGTCAGATGTCTGCAACTGAAGTCACAGGCAGTTGTAAGTCACCAAGTGCGTGTGGGGAATTGAACCTTCATCCTCTTGAAGCAAGTGCTCTTGACTTTCATCCGCTGGAAGAGAAGCTGGGCTCTTAACCAGTGAGCCATTTCTACAGCTCAGTGAAATGCTTCTCTATATTCTGTTACATAACGATTCTTGCTGTTGTGAAAGCAGTTTTGCTCTCATTATCTGTGTGTCATAATTATTTATTGAATGTCTGCTATTTTTACACACCATCATAAACTAATACTTTTGATATATTTGTATTATTTGAGAATTTCAAACACGTGTATAATCTATTTTGACCGTATTCCATCTCATTCTAACTCCTCCTACCTCTTCTCACAACTTACATTATGTTTGTTTTTATAGTGCACTCAGTCCAATTTGTGCTGCTCACATTTCCACGGCTGTGGTGTCATCCACTGGAGCAGAGTTGACAGACTAGAGGTCACACCTTTAACGAAAACTGGCTTTCCCTTCCCCAGAAGCCATAAACTACCCATAGCCCCTCAGTTTTGAGCAGGGGCTCCAGAGCCCCTCCCATGCATGCTGGGATGTTGGCTGCCTTTATCTAGTGCAGCTCTTGTGCAGGCGAACACCCCTGTTGGGAATTCATAACTGTGGTGATTCTGTAATGTCTAGAATATACTGTTCTGTTTTAGTCCCCCCCACCCCAAACCTCTGGCTTTTACCAACTTCTACTTCCTTTTCCATGATTGTTCCTGAGCCATGGGGAGTTGTTGTGATAAAGATGTCTTTCTACTCCTGGCTGAGTACTCCATTGACACATATATCTGCACTTTACCCATTGGAAGTTTCTGCAGCAACTGTCAGCCAATGCACAAGGAAACTTCTCTGAGGATGTCTGAGAACTTCACTAATCTAGAGGTATATAGATAAAGATAGAAATTTAAAGAACAGTTTAATATTATGTCCATTTAGCAGAATTAATAGTGGTAGGCTTACCCCTGGCACCTGTGAATTCCCCAAATTCATGGTACCAAACAGTTTGTTTCCTCGTGTGGCCTTAAATGTAACAAGAGAGCAGTTGACTACCCCTGGGACATTCATGCCACTATCGGACCCTTGAGCATATCTTGTCATGCTTCCCAAAATGCTGAAATATTAAATAAACAAATAACTCAATTAAAAAATGAGGTTTGGAACCAAGCAGAGAGTTCTTGAAAGATGAAACAGGAATGCCTGAGGCACTTTTAAAAAATATTCAACCCTCTTAGCAATCAGGAAAATGCAAATTAAAACTACTTTGAGATTTCATCTTACTCCAGTTGTAATGGTTAAGATCACCAGACAGCACATGCTGCAAAGAATGCAGGAAAAGGGGTAAAACAGATTCATTGCTAGTGGGAGTACAAAGTGATATAGCCAGTACGAAAAATCAATGTGAAGGTTCATTAAAAGCTAAAAATTGATCTACCACAAGATCCAGCTATTCTACTCTTGGGCATATACCGAATAGACTCTATATCTTACCACAGACACACTTGCTTATCATTGTTCATTGGAGCCCTATTTATAGTAGTAGAAATTGGAAGCAGCATAGATGTTCATCAACTGATGAATGGATATGAAAGTGTGGCATATCCACACAATGGAATATTTGGCTGTTAACAGAAGCAAAATATCTGGGCACAGGAGTCTTTTCTGAGACTGATACTCCAAACAAGGACCATACATGGAGATAACTTAGAACGCCTGCACAGAAGTAGCCCATGGCAGCTCAGTGTCCAAGAGGGTTCCCCAATAATAGGAACAGGGACCATCTCTGACATGAACCCATGGGCTGGCTCTTTGATCACCTCCATGTGAGGGGGGGCAGCCTTACCAGTCTACAGAGGAAGACAAAGAAGCCAGTCCTGATGAGACCTGATAGACTAGGATCAGATGGAAGGGGAGGAGGACTTCCCCTATCATTAGACTGGGGGAGGGGCATAGGAGAAGAAGAGGGAGGGAAGGTGGAATTGGGAGAGGATGGGGAAGGGAGCTACAACTGGGATACACAGTATAATAATTAAATTAAATTAAATAAATAATTAAATTAAATTAAATAAATAATCAAATTAAATAAATAACATTAAAAAAAGAAAAATGAAATTTGAAAGTAAATGAATAGAGCCAGAAAAAAAAAAATCATCCGGAGACAGATGACCTAGACATAAAAAGACAAACACTGCATGTTTTCTCTGATATGTAGATTTTAGTTTTCAAGATTTAGAAATGTGTGTTTCATTTAGACTAGCCAGAGATGGGGTAGCTAGTAAGTTGTCAGGATGGAGGAGAGACCCTTCCAATAAAGGGCAAATGGAGCAGTATGGTGTTGCAAAGAGATAGAAGGAAAACTAGACTGCGGGACTGAGTGGCAGAGGAGAGGGCACAACAGGGTAAAGGAGGGAACATGGGGAGTGACAGCTAACACATGTTGATTCTTATTTTACCTCACAGACTTCACATCTGAGAAATACTGTTGACTGTTCACCTCTAGCCCCAGCAGCCTACATAGCACTTTCCAGTACTATGAAAGACAGCCACTAGAGAGGAAAGTTTCCTGGCTAGAATAAGGTTGACTTTTCCATGTTCTGCAGTCAAAGCTAAATGGTGTCTTTAGCAAATGGATCTTGCCATCAAGTTATGGTAGTCAACCAACATCAGTGGCAATCGCTTATATTGTTTTGGGGGTATCTGTGTGACACCCGTGAGCAACAACTTGAGATGAAGAACACTATGCTTGGCACTGTTTATTATTATTATTATTATTATTATTATTATTATTATTAAACAATCTTAACCTGCACAGAGTGTGCACATCAACAAGCCCTTGTGGATGGGGAGGGGCTCATAAGTTTTCGCTACTCCCTCTGGAAAGTTATAGACAAGTAATGGTTGCTGTAGGCAAGAGGAGTGATATTCCTCCATGCTATAGCCACTGGTAAGTTGCGCTTGCTCAAATAAATTACTTATTACTCATATTTATGCAAATATGAGGTTCATGTTCTATTGCCAGAAAAGGAGGGTCACAGGAGTCTGCGAGACTGAGGAGAACTTGAAGAGTTGTTGACTGGTGATACATACACTCTAACTCTAGGCGAAGGCCTCTAGTCAGGTGGCCAGTGGCAGGTAGCTAGAGGGAGGTACCCATGATGGTACACACAGCCTACACACAGACAGGCTGCACACAGGCCACATAGGAGTAGGTACATAGCCCCACAGACAAGCACACACAGGCAGGCTGGTGAAGGCACAGGTGTAGGCTTAGGCCTCTGACCTCAAGGCTGTGTTTTATATTGAATCATACAAAGTGGGACCTCAGCCAAAACAGTTATATAACAGGTTGCATTACTGTTTACTTTGTGGTTCCCAGGTCTTCTGGTGTCAGCCATTTTGTGCTGACTCATAGCTCCCTGAACGTCCAGTGTCAGTCATGTTTTATTTAGTTGACTCATATCAGGTATCCATATCAGTGCCATGTTGCCTAAACATAAGCTGAGCCTTACAGCCTTTTGTTTCCAGGAGCAAGCAACCCTAGCTAAACAGCAGGCCACAACCCCCCAAATAGACATAAAAAGAGGAGGGGACTGATAGGGAAGAGAGGGCTTAAAGAGAAGGACACCAGAAGAGGAGAGGAGAAACATGATCAAAGTACACTGCCTATATCCTTAAAATTCTGAAAGAATAAGTACGTAACACTAAGCGAATCTGTAATACCCATATGAGTTAGAGACCATTATTTTCATTTTCTAGATGAAAAAGCTGAGGTTAAAAACCTCGTTCGAAGAACACAGGTCCAAGACCAGACTGGAATCTGATCTCAGGTCCTGCTGTCAATACACAAGGCCACCTTTTCCAACTCATAAAGTGAAACAGACGTGAACTATGGTCTAGTTTATAGCATTGGACTCACAGAGAAGTGCTCAGCCAGGTAATGAGGGGACTGCATTTTTATACTGTGGACTGCCAAATGCATGCATGGCTTCCTGCCTCTGTGTCCTTCTCTGTGAACTGTGCTCTCGGTTTCTGTCATACAGTTCTCTCTTCACTGGCAATCACCAACCTATCCTTGTTCTGTGTGTCGGCAACATAAAGCGATGACCAAGTGAGTGCTGTCTTACTGAGACTTCTGAGATTCGGTCCATGAGAGTGACTTCCTGTAGACTAAGCCTTGGCTGGAGGAAAGAATGGATGCTTAGGGAAGAAGAACCAATGGGCAGGGCAGCCAGTTGCCAGGCATGCAATAGAAGGTAGAAGGGAGCACAGCTTATTTCTGCCCCAAGGAGTCTACTGAGGACTGCCAAGAAAAAAATTATGGTATCCAGTTCTAATTACTATTAGTATCGATCCTGCTGATATTACTGCCTTATCTTTAGAGTTTTATAGGACACAAAACAGAATAACACCAACAACAAAAAGGTGGAGAATTATTTTATTTGGTTTTATTTTCTACATCCAAGACTCCCCTCGTCCCCCAACCCCCAGAAAGCTGCTATGCCCAGCTGATGCACCTGAGCACAGAGGAGCTGTTTTGTTAGTGATTCTGCATATTCGGATCACCTGGGAAGCTTCAGCATCCACTGCCTGGATTCCCTGACAGGAGATTCTGATTTGTTTGTTCTGGGCATGAGGGACTTCCCAGTGTTTCTCAGCACCTACTGTGTTGGCAGTGTTTAGCTGGCTGTGACCAGCGAGACTACCGTGAGTGCCTATGCTTCCCAGCGGGAAACTGTGAATTCAAGAGGTAGGAGGACTTCGGCAGGTGTTCTTCTCTTGGGCCCCTCCTTCTTGTGTCCACTTTTCTTCTTTCTTTTCACAGAGTCCAAGACTTTTCAGTAGGAAGGCAAGTTGGCTTTGAAGAAAGAGTGGATCTGGGAGAAGGAGATTGCTCAGACTGCTTCAGCTCTCTAAGAATCCATTCCTGGATGTGCCTGATGGAATGGCAGATCGTAGCTGGTGGGAGATAAGTTAGAGAGCAAGGGAATACAGTTCAGTGGGGAATACTAACTTGGAATTAAAAGTCGGATTTGTTTCTGGCTTTGCCTCCTACCTGACTGTGTGCCTGACTTTATTAGTATAATGATGATGATGATGATGATGATGATGATGATGATGATGATGATACCTCTACTACTAGTACTACTAATAATAAATTGACTGGTTGACTGGTCTGGTCCTTAAAATGTACATAAAGGTGAAGGAAGCAGGGCTGGGTAGGCTCCAGGCCTCTCACTGACTACAGCCAGTGGGAAAGAAGCTGGCTGACTGTAACTCCCCCAGCACTGTCCCGGGCTCAGCATATGCTGCAGGACTTCAGGGGAGGCTTTCTGGTCCCCGTGAGTGGCTGTAGCTTGCCCTGTACTTCTCCCCCTCAGTATTTGGCCTGATTCTTTGGATGATCTCCTTGTTGGGTGTGGCTTCCTTACTTACAGACCCCATCATTAGGCCCTTTCCTCTTTGTCCACTGGGGGTTCTTCATCCTCTCTGTCATTCTCTTTCCTACTTGGGAATGTCACACTTTTCTTTTTCTTTTTGCTCAGCTTTTCCTGGTACCCAGCTAGATCTAATTAATCCCAACGGAGTGTGTAATTTTGGCTCCAGAGAACGGAGAAGCTCTGCCTCAGCCCTAGGTGAGGTGATGTGCTAGAGTTGAAAGGGCAAAGATACAGCTCTCTTGAGACTTAGTGGCCTTAGACACATCTGACTCATCATCTCTGATGGGTGAGGATGTGAGGATGATGTATTAAAGGGTAACACTCCCTTCTAGAATTTCTCTATTTCAGTTAGAGTTGTTCTGCAGACTAAGTCCTCCTGCACCCCCCCCCTTTTTTTTTTCCAATTGGTCTTGTGTATCTCAGGGGGTTCAAATTTGCTGTGTATCCATGGATGTCCTAACCTCACAATCTCTTCTGCCTCCATCTTCCAGGTTCTGGAATCATAGGCTTGGGCTACTATGCTCCACTGGGTCCATTTTCCATGCTGAGATTGCAGTACAGCATAAGAGCTGCATCAGTGTTTCAGAGATTTGGACCTTCAAGAACAGCAGGGTGTTCTTCAGCTGGATGAGGCCTTAAAGGGCTTTAAAGAGTCTGTTGGGCTTCAGGTGTCTGGCATTCCATGTGGTGGTGGGCTCTTGAAGGGGACAATATTTTAACTCAACTCTTAGAGGTAGAGAATGGCTAGAGTTACCTAGTGTAGCTTATAGGAGGAAAGGAGGCTCATAAAGGCTATAGTCTTAAACCAAACCAAACCAAACCAAACCAAACCAAACCAAACCAAACCAAAACAAAACAAAACAAAACAAAACAAAACAAAACAAAACAAACCAAAACAAACCAAAACAAACCAAAACAAACCAAAACAAACCAAAACAAACCAAAACAAAAAAAAAAAAAAAAAAAGAAAACAAAACAAAACAAAATAAACCTCACAGCACATCCAGAGTTAGTTAGTTAGTGTAGGGGCAATGGATTAAGTTGCTCCCACAGCCATATGGTTGTACTTTATAAGCTCATTAGGTTCTAATGTGATCTCAGATGAGAGTTTGGGACCAGATAAGTAACACCAGTTATGAAAAGACAGCAGATACAGAATAGAAATGGACATGTTCTGCTGCACACAAAATACGTAGCCTGAGGATGAGTGAGGATGGTCAGCTGTGGAGAGTGCAGCAGCTGGAGGCATTAGCATGCTCGGCTGTGGTGGCAGGTAAGCTGGTGTCCAGTGGTGAAACACTAAGTAATTTCAGCTTCCCCTTCAGACCTCCCACCTCTGATTTAGAAGACCCCCACCCCCAAGTCCTGTCCGGTATTCCTAATGCTCCTGAGGAATGAAAGGAGAACTCAATAAGATCTTCAAATCACCCCACCTGAGCCTTTACTGTGCCTTGTAAAGCCACCATCCATCCACATGCCCATTGGTGGCCTGTTGGGCTGATACTCTTGGTCCTTCTTGCTTATTCCTGGTGGTACCTTCTCTGTGGAAGAGCAGGAGGACTAACGGACAGATAGAGTATCTCTGCAGCCCACTCCAGATGTGCATAGGTTCAGCACTCAGATGCACTCCTATGAGAGCTGAAAGAAATGTGAGGCCCAGCCGGGCTCCTGGTTCTGCTGGCAAACTTGCACTGACTACCTAGGATTGTGGTGGCTGCTTATATAAGGTTTCAACAGTGAGTATTTTTTTAAGGAAGATTCCTGGTCATGGATTGATGATTTCATCCACAGCTCATAGTGGTTCACACTCATTCTGAAAACGTCACCTGTGTTGCATCATCTGCTTTTCTTTTTTCTCTCTTTCTCTTTTAAAATTTATGTATGTATATATGTATGTATGTATGTATGTACGTATGTATCTATTTACTTTACATCCTGATCTTAGCCCCTGTCTCCTCTCCTCCAGGTCCCACCTTCTCTTCCTCTTCCCCTATCCCTCCTCCCCTATTCCTCAGAAAAGGGTAATCTCTTTCCCCACCCATCCTAGATCATCAAGTCACATCAGGATTGAGCTTGTCCTTTTCTCCTGAGGCCTAGTGAGGCAGCCCCGCCAGGGGAGAGTAATAAAAAAGCAGGCAACAGAGTCAGCCCAGGCTCCCCTTATTAGGGAACCCACATGAACTGTGAGCTGCCCATCTGCTACATCTGTGTTGGGGAGTATGGTCCTTGGTTGGTGCTTCAGTCTCCACAAGCCCCTCTGGGCCCTGGTGAGTTGACTCTGTTGTTTTTCTTGTAGAACCTCCTGTCACCTCCAGATCCTTCTCTTCTTCCTCCCACTTTTCCACTAGACTCCATAGGCTTCAGCCAGTGTTAGCTGTGAGTCTCAGCATCTGTTTTGATCCAGTTCTGGGTGGAACCTCTCAGGGGACAGCTTTGCTAGGCTCCTGTCTTCTTCCCTCTCTCAGCCACTTCTGATCTCCATTTTATTTCCCCTTCTGTGTAAAAGTTAGGCATCCTCCCTTGGGCCCGCTTTGTTACTTATCTTCTTTGGGTCTGTGGATTGTAGAATGGTTATCCTATACTTATGGCTAAAATCCATTTATAAGTGAATACATACTATGTGTGTCTTTCTGGATCTGGGTTACCTTGCTCATGATGATCTTTTCTAGTTCCATCCATTTGCCTGAAAATTTCATGATTTTCTTGTTTTTAATAGCTGAGTAGTATTCCATTGTGTAAATGTACCACAATTTCTTTATTCTTCAGTTGAAGGGTATCTAGATAGTTTATAGACTCTGGCTATTATGAATAAAGCTGCTATGAACATAGTTGAGCCTACATCCTTGTATGGTAGAGCATCTTTTGGGTTTATATCCAGGGTCTTGAAATAGAGCTATTCCCAATTTTCTGAGAAAGAGCCACCTGTAGTTGGATTATCTGCTTTTCTAGTGACTCTAATAATCAACTAATCATGTAAAAAATCCTGCTTTACTGGAATAGGTTTATTATCCATTGCATGTTGACTCAGGTAGATGATAATGTAACTTGAAAATCTGCTACTGTCCTGCCATATTTTCTTGAAATCTGTTTATGTTGTATTTTTAGTAATAAAATTTCAGATACTTGCAGTCAATGCTTTCTTGTCTCCTCTCATTGCTGTCTTTGGGAGTTTGCTTAGGAAATGAGATGGCAGATAGCCTGATGTCTCCTCTATCCCTTATCACCTTCAGAGCTGTGCCGCTGGTGCACATCCCAGTCATTCATTACAGAGCAGACAGTATCTTCTCAGAACACTTTCCATTAGTGTAGCCTTTGAATGAAGATTTAGTTGTACATTCCTTTGGTGTTCCTGCTGTTATGTGTGAGTCATTTTCCTTCTCTCAGCTTTGTTTCGGATGTTATTCATCTTACTACCGTTCATCACTCTGCCCTCACAGGGAGACTAAAGTAAACAGGCTGATAAGGAGACACACGCTCTGTCTGTATTTCCTGTGTTCAAATCTATGGGGTCTCACAGAGGTTGTAGAAAGGATGGGAAGCTCTACCTAAGGCAGAGCTTTCTTTTGAGAGCTGGAAAGAGAGAAACTCTGAAGTCATGTGAACTTTTACAAATACAGTGGCCATTCACATTCAGGAATTTGGGTTTTAAATGGGTTTCAAATGGTTGGTGGAAGCCTTGGAAGGAATTCTAGCCAGGGAGTGACAGATTCAGGTTTGTGTTTAAGATGAGCACATTTTAGAACTGCACAGAGTAATTACACTTCAGTCATATAAACACAGGAAGTATTTTAGCATTTTCTGATACATATCTCCATTCTCCTAAAGTAAGGAAATTATAATTAGAAGTAACTGTAAACAGCCAAGCTAAACATAAAGAGTAAGTCAGGACAGAAAAAAAAAAAAAAAAAAAAAAAAAAAAAAAAAACATCTGTAAAAATGAATAGAAGTGTTTCTTTGATGCAGTGTATTTATCTCAGGTTTGCTGTGGAGGCCCTGGGCAAAGCAGCTGTCAACCTCAGCACAGACAGTGATGGTGGCAGTGGACTTCAAGATGATGCCTCTGTATATTCCAAATATTAACCCTCTGTCAGAGCAGGCAAAGATTTCTCTCCATTCTGTAGGTTGCTTCTTCATTCAAATGATGGTACCATTTGTTGTATAGGAACTTTTAGTTTCTTATGGTTCCATGAGAAGCTTTATGCAGTAGGTGGCAGTTGTCACAGACACTCCCAACTGGTCAGTGTGAGAACAGTCAGCGAGCACCTCAGAGTGCTCAGCTGTAAATGGAAGGTTACATCACAACGCTCTCCATCAAGGCCAAGGGATCTTAGAGGAAGGGGGGATGGAATGACTACAAGAGTCAGAAGTGCTGCAGGGGTCTTTTCTGAGACTGATACTCCAACCAAGGACCATTCATGGAGATAACCTAGAACCCCTGCACAGATGTAGCCCATGGCAGCTCAGTGTCCAAATGGGTTCCCTAGTAATGGGAACAGGGACTGTCTCTGACATGAACTCAGTTGCAGGCTCTTTGATCACCTCCTCCTTGGGTAGGGAGCAGCCTTACCAGGCCACAGAGGAAAACAATGCAGCCAATCCTGATGAGACCTGATAGGCTAGGGTCAGATGGAAGGAGAGGAGGACCTCCCCTATCAGTGGACTTGGGAAGGGGCATAGGAGGTGATGAGAGAGGGAGGGTGGGATTGGGAGAAGGAGGGGGCTACAGATGGGTTACAAAGTGAATAAACTATAATTTATAAAAAAAATGAAAAAAGAAACAAACAAAAATGAGTCAGAAGTGCAGGATGACCTCAAGAAAACAATATTGTCTAGACACAACAAGGAAGTTGCACATAGGAACTCACAGTGATTGTGACAGCATGTACAAGACCCACGGAAACTCAAGCCAGACACAATCCTAGCATAGAGTAAAGAGGTGGGTATGAAGTCCTACCCTCTAGCTGAGAAGCTGTTGTTTGATAGCTTCTGGGAGAGCGTTTTCTTTAATTGTGTGACACCTAGTATATAATCATGCTCCTTGGTGGTCCCCATACCTAAGAGTAGTTGAGCAACACAAACTAGATTATATATATATATATATATATATATATATATATATATATATATATATATACATACATATATATACATGTATATACACGCAAATATATATATATATATATATATATATATATATATATATGGACAACAGAGATCATGACATTGGGTAGGTATGAAGGTAGGGGTCTATCTGGAGAAAGCTGGGTGGTGGTAAATATCATCAAAATACATTGTATAAAATTTTCAAAGGATTAATAAAAGTATTTGTTATGGGTTTAGAAATAGCCTCACAATTGACCACCCAAACATCAGACTCAGATTGATGGAAGTTTATTGGATGCTAAACAAAATTGATGAGTTGGAGACATAATTTGGGCTCAGGAGCCAGACTATGATGCTGGTCTGTTTCTAAGGCAAGTTTTATATATATATAATTATATATATATATATATAATTTATATATTTATATAAACATATATATTTATATAAATTTTTATATATTCATATAAATATATATATGAAAAACCACAATCAGGTAACCAGGTATAGGAAACAAGAGGAGGAGGGCAGCATTACATCACTTTGACCAGTTAAACATAATCGATTTTGTTCCAAATATATTGTATTTAGGTAGTTAGACAAAGCATTTTAAATTGATTGGCTAGGATACAGGCTTGGGGCTTTCCAGTCCCCCACTGTTCCAGAAGAAAGGAACATAGCAGGATGTAGCAGTCTTAAATTTAATACAATATACATTTACCTTTAATTCAAGCAGAACATGAATTTATCATCTATTACTTTAGTCTAAGCAGCAAGTAATGAACTATTGAATTTTACCCTGGTCTCAGGCACGTGGGGCCTGAGAACTTGAATTTAATTTCACCTTATGATCAAAATGGAGACTTGGAAGCAAAATGGCTTCTGCTATGCTAAAGGAGACAGCAGGTGTTAACAGAGGAACCACAGTTATGCTAAGAACTAAAGTGGGTCTCAATGGAGGGGCTGTAGAGTTTAAGCAGGTTAAGCAGGTTACAACACATTATAAACAACAACAACAATAAAAACTGTGAACATTGTTACTTAGGTTAACGTCATTCTGTTTTATTTATTCTCTGTAGGGTGATGGTAAAATCTGACTGTAAGTATCATGGGGTCTGTACACTCTTAGTCATAATAAAGTGTTTCTATACAACTGATTATGTGATTTGATTTTCTTGTGACCAACTTAATCTTTTTTAAGGTATAGTAACTACCTTTTCTTCTTCCTCTCTCTCTTTCTCCCTCTCTCCCTTCCTCTCTTTCTCTCCTTGCCCTCCTCTTATTTTTTTTTTTTTTTCCTTTTTGGTTTCTTGAGACAGAGTTTCTCTGTGTAGCTCTGGCTGTCCTGGAATTCACTCTATAGACTAGGATGGCCTCAAGCTTCGAGCTCTACCTGCCTCTACCCCCCAAGTGCTGGGGTTAAAGGTGTGCACCACCATTGCCCAGCTAGTAACTCCTTTACAGTAGGAGAAACAAGATATTTTGGTCATTCTTGACTCATAAGGTATTTGGTAAAGTATAATTTCCCAATGGGTAAAACATAGTAGCCATGTTTCTTTGTGAATTAACTAAGCCCTGTAGGAGGTACCAAATAAATCACACACAGTAAATATTCCTTAATTTTTTTCTCCTTTAAAATATTTATTATTGTCTTACTATTACTGGGTTATTGTTGCTCTTGCTCTGATGAAACACCATGGCCAAAGAAAGTTGGGTTTATTTGGCTTATGTTTCCATATTACAGTTCATCATTAAACAAAGTCATGGCAGGAAGTCAAACAGGGCCAGAAGCTGGGGTCAGGAACTGACAGCTATGGAGGGGTGCTGCATACTGGCTTGCTACTCATGACTTGTTCAACCTGTTTTCTAGTGGAGCCCAGGGTAACCAACCCAGGGGTGTCCCCAGTTACAATATATGGGGTCCTCCCTGGTCAATCACTCATTAAGAAAATGTCCAAAAGCTTTCTTGCCTACAGTCCAGTGTTTATGGAAGCATTTTTTTTTGACTGAGGGTCTCTCCTTTCAGAATACTCTAGCTTGTATCAAGTTGACATGAAACTAGCAGCAACACCAACAGCACAGGCTCTAAGATCAACAATCAATAAATGGGACCTCATAAACCTGACAAGCTTCTGTAAAGCAAAGGACACTGTCATCAGAACAAAATGACAGCCTACAGATTGGGAAAGAATCTTCCCAATATCAACCCTATATCTGACAAAGGGCTGATATCCAGTATATATAAAGAACTAAAGAAGTTAAACAGCAACAAATCAAGGAATCCAATTAAAAAATAAGGTATAGAGCTAAACAGAGAATTTTCAATAGAGGAATATCAAATGGCAGAGAAACACTTAAAGAAATGCTCAACGTCCTTAGTCATCAGGGAAAGGCAAATAAAAATGACCCTCAGATTTCACCTTACACCCATCAGAATGGTTAAGATCAAAAACTCAAGTGACAACACATGCTGGAGAGGATGTGGAACCCTCTTCCACTGTTGGTGGGAATGTAAACTTGTACAACCACTCTGGAAATCAATCTGCTGCTTTCTCAGACAATTAGGAATAGTGCTTCCTCAAGATCCAGCCATACCACTCCTAGGCATATACCCAAAAGACGCTCAAGTATACAACAAGGACATCTGCTCAACCATGTTTGTAGCAGCTTTATTTGTAATAGCCAGAAGCTGGAAACAACCCAGATGCCCCTTAGCTGAGGAATGGATACAGAAATTGTGGTACATCTACACAATGGAATATTACTCAGCAATAAAAAACAAGGAAATCATGAAATTTGCAGGTAAATGGTGGGAGCTAGAAAAGATCATCCTGAGTGAGGTATACCAGAAGCAGAAAGACACACCGGGTATATACTCACTCATAAGTGGACATTAGACATATAATATAGGATAAACATACTAAAATCTGTATACCTAAGGAAGCTAATCAAGAAGGAGGATTCTGGCTAAGATGCTCAATCCCCATTCAGAAAGGCAAAGAGGATGGACATCAGAGGAGGGAGAAAACAGGGAACAGGACAGCAGCCTACCACAGAGGGCCTCTGAAAGGCTCTACCCTGCAGGATATTGAGGCAGATGCTGAGACTCATAGCCAAACTTTGGGCAGAGTGCAGGAAATCTTATGAAAGAAGGGGGAAATAGTAAGACCTGGAGAGGACAGGAGCTCCACACTGAGAGCAATAGAACCAAAAAATCTGGGCACAGGGGTCTTTTCTGAGACTGATACTTCAACCAAGTACCATGCATGGAGATAACCTAGAACCCCTGCACAGATGTAGCCCATGGCAGTTCAGTGTCCAAGTGGGTTCATAGTAATGGGGACACAGACTGTCTCTGACATGAACTGATTGGCCTGCTCTTTGTTCACCTCCCTGTGAGTGGAGAGCAGCCTTACCAGGCCACAGAGGAAGACAAAGCAGCCATTGCTGATGAGACCTGATAGACTAGGATCAGAGGGAAGAAAAGGAAGACCTCCATATCAGTGGACTGGGGGAGGGGTACAGGTGAGGAAGAGGGAGGGACAGTGGGATTGGGAGGGGAGGAGGGAGGGAGCTATAGGGGGGATACAAAGTGAATAAAGCGTAATTAATAAAAATAAAATAAAGTAGCAGCACAATGTTTGCATTTTATTTTTAATTATTTTATATTATTTATGTGTGTATGGGCCTGACTGTAAGTATGCCATTTTTGTGTAGGAGCCCTTGGGAGTCAGAGGAGATCCCCTAGAACTAGAGTTACAGATGATTGTGAGCTGCTGTGTTGGTGTTGGGAACAGAACTGGATCTACTGAAAGCGTTGTAAGCACTTTTAATTGCTGAGCTGTCTTCCCAGAGCTACCACCCTAGAGGCAGTGGGACCTGGGAGAATGGGGCCAATAAGTGAGGTAGACTGAAGTCTCCTGCAATAGCCAACATTCTTCAGAGCCTCTGAGGGCTAAGAAAGGTCACTGGAGTGATGGTCTCCTGAGTTCAAGCTGTATACAATCACAAGGGCGAGCCACACGTGCCAAAAACGTTTTTTTCCCATAGAGATGTATAAATGAATGATATCAGTGAGCAATAATGAGTAATCTGAAGAAAACTCACTCCTATCTGCTGCACCTGGGAGGAGCCCAAAAACATTCTAAGAACATTCTTTTTGAGTGTTTTGAAGAAACTGAGGTCACAAGACTCTTGTTTTCTTGGAGTGTCCTCGCAAGTACTCAGAATTCTCAAATGTCTCCATTCTTGGCCTATGTTTCAACACCCCAGCACTTATTTAAAATATTTTAAATTCGGTGGGTGTGCATATGTCTGTGTGTGAGTATGTGGGTGTGAGTGCAGGTACCTATGGAGGCCAGGAGTACAGGATCAGTCTGAAGCTGGATTTATAGATTGTTGTGAGCCAGCAGATGTCGGGTCTCATAGCCAAACTTAAGTATTCTGCAAGAGCAGGAGGTGCTCGTAACTGCCAAGTCACCTCTCCAGCCTCATTTTCATCTTTTAATGGGAGACTAATTACAAGACATCAGCTGGTGTTGTGTTGTTAAATGCCAGATGAGCAAAAGTGAAGGCACCCACACACCTGGCTAGCCTTTCCCTTCCATCCCTCTCTCACCGGTTTTGCTTTTGTGAATCTATTAATGTTGCAAGGGAGGAAAAAGACCTTTGAAAAGTCCTAATGGATGAAGGGATGCTTGAAGAATAGTTAGGCTACAGGATATAGAAGAAAGGGACTACTCGGCTCAAGGACAGAAGCGCTAAGAAAAGCTAAGAGAGATTTCACGGGAAGGTTCTTGTGAGCTGAGAGGGAGTTCATCACTGGTTGGGTAGCAGAGACTCTCAGCTGAACCAAATTAGTCAGAGCTGCTGTTTTCTTAAGAGTCATTGTGGACCCAAAAGCTCTGAGTGTATGTAGTTCACGTGAACGAGGGCAGCTTAGCTTGAACGGTGGCAAGCTGAGAAGCACTCAGTATGACCTATTTCACATTCAGATAGAAAATGTAATTTTGGTTATTTTTATATTCCAATTCTATACTAGCTCCCCTTTCCACTGATCTACACTTTTGAAATGTATTTCTTTTTAACCTCTTAGTGTTGAATAGTAGCTCATATAATGTAAACAGAATTCTTAAAAGAGGAAACGCAAATGACTGAAAAAAAAAAACTTAAAGAAATGTTCAACATCCTTACTGCTTGTGAATAAATGAAAATAAAAACTGCTTGTGATTTCATCTTATACCCATCAGAAGGGCTAAGATCAATACAACAAATGACGTTTCATGTTGGTGAGGATGTGGAATAAGGAACCCACTTATCCATTGCTTGTGGCAGTGCAAACTTGTACAGCCACTATGGAAATCAGTATGATGGCTCTTCAGGAAGATGGGAATTGATCTACCTAAATCTAGCCATACACTCTTGAGCATATACCCAAAGGATGGGTCTTCCTGCCACAGAGAAACTTACTCAACCATGCTCATTGCTGGTCTATTCATAATAACTAGAAGCTAGAAACATCTTAAATATACCTCAACAGATGAATGGAAAAGAAAATGTGGTATATTTACACAATGAAATATTACTCAGCCATTAAAAAGAAAAGAAATCATGAAATTTGCAAGTAAATGCTGGAACTAGGAAACAAATTCCTGAGTGATGGAACCTTGACCCAGAAAAGAAAAATATGGAATGTGTTTGCTTACATGTGCATATTAGCTGTTCAGTCAGTGACAATCATACGACAATGTGGAGAACTACAGAAGTTATATATATAGTAAGGGATTGGTGAGGGAGTGGCAGATAGAGCTCCCTAGGAAAGGGAATTAGAATACATAGTTATGAGTGGAGGGGGCTGGAATGAGAGAATCAAGGAGGGAGGGTTAGGGAAGAGGAGGTTGAAGGAGAGAATACTGGGAGAGACAGTAGAAATCGAGGGGTAGTATGGAAACCTAATACAGTAGAAACTTCTTAAAAACCATGAGTGTATGAAGATGATATAAATGAAATCGTCAAATAACAGACAAGATAGAGCCTCAACTAGCCATCTCTTGTCACCAAATGACTCTTCCAGTACTAGGAACTGGTTACATCTAACTGAGTTGTTGGCCAAAAGGGTCCATGGCACTTCTCAAACAACCCAGACTGTTGGCAAGGCTATAGTTTGCTCTCCACGAACTGCCAGCAAGGCCTTATTGCTGAAGACAAAACCTACGTAACTCAATGGACGTGGAGAGGCTGAGCTTATGCCTACATCGAGCCTTCACCCCTACTTGCGAGTGTCTTTGGTACAAGGAAGGTGCTCTCCACGCTACCAAAGGGAAAATGAAAACACCAACCCAGCTGCAAACCCTTTTATCTACAATAGTGTCCTGCCTGAAATATATGCTACTACCATGGTGGCACAAAACCTGTGGGAGTGACCAACCAATTTCTGATCTGACTGAAGGTCCACTCCACTAGATGAAATCCATACCCAATACTGCTTGGGTGACCAAGAACCTGAGACTAGAGACTAGATAGCCCAGGGACCTAGGGTAAAACTAAGTACTACTGTACTTCTAAGGGAACATAACAATAAACTGACTCCTAATGACACTGTGGTAGACTCATAGATTAGCGGCTTGCTCAACCATCATCAGAGAAGTTTCCTCCTGCAGCAGATGGGGGCATCTGGACATTATGCAGAAAGTGAGAGACTTTGGAACACTCAGCCCTAAACTGGATGTCCCCCACATGGCTCAGGGAACCTTACGGAAGAGGATATAGAAAGGGCCAGAGGGGATGAAGGGTGCCCAGGGAACAAGGGCTTCTATTCACGGCAGGGCTGCTGTACCTATGAACTCAGAGAGAGCGAGGCCTAATGCACATAGCCGGCATGGGGCTGCACCAGATCCCGCTCCTGCAGCTGAAAGGAGAGATGGGCCTATGTTTCTCCCCATCCCGGACCCAGGAGCTAGTTCCAACTGAGAATCGCTTGCAAATGAATGTTTAGTTTTCTTCAACATAGTTTTACCTGGAAAACAAACTACACCCAAGGGTAGGCTGCATGCCCAGAAGTAGGTTAACAGAAAATGAACTCGACAGTAACTGTGGTGGTTCCTTATCCCATAATGCTGTGACGAGCTTTTTATTTTTAACTGTAACTTTTTTTTTTGTTTTCAATTTTAATTCTGTCTCTCTCTCTCCAGGTCCTCCTTTTTGTATATATATTATTACTGTTTTTTTTTTTTTTTTTTTTTTTTTTTTTTTTTTTTTTTT
>NW_026596095.1:20878449-20938915 GCF_907164565.1 Psammomys obesus
TTTTTTTTTTTTTTTTTTTTTTTTTTTTTTTTTTTTTTTTAGCTTTGAGTGTTTATGGGATTCCTGAGTATGCAAACAAGTGGATTTCTGCATCTCAGTTTCTTGGGCTCCTTTTCTTCTGTTTGTTTGTTTTATCCCATTACTATGTTTTTTTAAAATCTTATTATATTTTATTTTTATTCCTCAGAAGCCTGTTTGTTTTCTTAAGGAGAGACAGAACTGGTATGACTCCCGATGAGAGAGGAGATGGGGACCTTCTGGGAGGGGTACGGTAGGGAAACCATAATCAGGATATATTATATGAAAAAGAAACGATTTTTAAAAAATGCACATGATTCAGGGATCCATAAAAGGTGCAGAACTCAAAGTGCCCTCCCAGGGTTGTATAAGCAGGAGACAATTGCAGGAAAAAGGGCGATTCTTTAGGAGTGATGGCTGAAAATTCGGCAAGGGAGAATCCTTCCCCTGTGCTGCGATAGGTATGCCAGTAAAGTCACTGGTTCACCAAAACCCACAAGGTTTTGGGGGGCTTAAAATGTAGAGAGTGTTTCACAAGTACAGAAGGAAAATTTAAAACTTTTATAAAAGAAAAGAACCTGGTTGCTTTGGTCTTTTTGAAGTATCATAGAAACAATTTTATCTGCATCTGAGAACTACAAATGGAAAAGCTGTTTTACAAATTTAAGCAATTTTTAAAAAAAAATGCTTTATATGGATTCTTGATAATGAGAAATGACAGCAAGGGCATAATTTTCCTGAAAAAGTATGTTTTCACAGGGAAATTTACATGAAAATCATCTTTTAATTTTTTTCTCTAAAGGTTATGCTTTCCCCAGAAACCGGGAATTTCCTTTCAGTATTTGATATCAATATCTTGTTTTATTTTTTTATTTTTTTTTCCTATCAGCTGCTGATGCTGGGACACGTGAACTGGGAAGTCTGCTTCACCCTAGGGAAGATGATGTAACCATGTGCTTCACAGTGAGGACACCATTTGAACTGGGAATCAAAGTGTTGGTTTAGTATTGAAATACTGAAGCAACATTTCACGATAGGGTGACAAAGAAAGTGAAAATGGCAAGGTGATGCAAGGCAAGAAAAGATGCGGCGACACTCAGGCCCTCCAGGGCTGTTCAAGAAAACTAGAAATGACTTCTTGCAGTGCTACTGTAAAAGTCTTTAACTCTCTAAGCTTTTAAGAAAGAATGGGATTTGCTGTTGCTTTTTAAATTTCACTGACAATGTTACAAGCTATTAAGGAAACGATATGGAAAAATGTAAGTGATTTTTAAGTTTTTTGGTGCATTCTAATGCCTTGCCAATGTTGAGACAGTCTATTTTCTTGTACTAGCTGGCCTTCTCCTTGGATCATTTAGCCTGAATTTCTAAAATTTCTTTTTCTTTTTTCAAGCATTTTAAAATTTATATTTGAGTCACATATGGAAATATAAAATTGGGTAAAATGATGTTTCAATATATGTATACATTGTAGCATGTTTAAATTGAGTTAAATATCTTTTTTTTTTCATTTATCATATCCTATGATTAAACTCCCAAACTCCTCTTAGCTTTTAGAACTGTACAATAGGAACAGTTCCATGCAGTGGGTACATTGCAGAAGATACAACGTGACTACCTCTCACTTCATCAGAACTCCTATCTAATGTAAAACACTTCTCAATTTCAATTAAGCATACTGAAATGGAAATGAAATACCTACACATTGAAATAAATTCTCCCAAGAAACAAGAATTCTTTACTACTATTATTATTATTTATTATAACTTACTCACTTTGTATCCTGGCTGTAGCCCCCTCCCTCATCTCCTCCTGGTCCTACCCTCCTTTCTTCTCCCACCCACTTCTTATGTTTTTCCCCTAGTCCACTGATATGGGAGGTCCTCCTCCCCTATTATCTGACCCTAGCCTATCAGGTCTCATCAGGACTGTCTGGATCCTCTTTCTCTGTGGCCTAGTAAGGCCACCTCATCAGCGGGAGGTGATCAAAGAGCAAGAAACCAAGATCATGCCAGAAACTGCTCCTGCTTCCCTTACTAGGGAACACCCATGGAGACTGAGCTGCCCATGGGCTACATCTGAGCAGGGGGTCTATGTCCTCTCCACAAATAATGTTTGGTTGAGTCATTGGTCTCTGCAGGGTCCTCTGGGCCCAGATTTTTTGGCTGGAAACAGAAATTCTTAGGTTCTGTTCCTTTGTTTTGTTCAAGCGGTGTTCTGAGATTTTACTCTACCCCTTTTATAAACCATTTTCAACTTTACCCACTGACAATCATCCCTTTCTAATTTTCTCTCCTCCCCTTTCTCCCTTGCTAATCTCTCTTTCTCTCACCAGAGTTTCAATGTATAGCTTAAGTTGGTGATAATTATCTATGTTCCCCTGCCTCAGCCTCCTGAATGATGAGATTATTACAAGCATGTACCTTCTTCATAAGGAGCTCTCTAATGCTCTTAAGCTTTGTAACGCTATCATTTTGACAATTATTTTTTTTCTTCCCTCAAAATTACTACTTTCTCGTTTCTTACTCTATCTTTACTTTTGGCTTCTGTTTCCAGTTGGATCATCTTCATTCACTCAGTTAAGCAACCCTGCTCCCTCAGTGTTTCACAGCCTGGGTCTGCCCACTCATTCACAGCGTGAGCCGCTGTTTGAGATCTTGAAGGCTTGGCTCTTGCTTGGAGAGACTTCCATTCTTCTATTAGTTCTGCCAAATCCCTGTCTGCATGTAAGATGCAGTGTGAATTTTGCCTCCTGATGAAATGTGGAAATGGCTGTGATGGACCTTGAATTCTTGGCATATTGAGAACACCAGTTACTTTCCCCCAACCAGACGAGAACCAGCCTTTAAAATTAAAGGACATATTTCATAAAGAGAATATGGCTCTGCTTTGCAAATTTGGCAAGCCTGCCGTGCAATGACTTTTAAATCCTCTGTGAAGACAAAAGAATCATTTTGAAAAAAATTCCTTTGATCTCTGAAGTTCCTGAAAGCTTCGTATAAACATTAAAACATCAATGTTAACACCAATGTTATATTTCTTTACAATTTCTAAAAGCTTTATTATCATGCATTAGTTATGCATGGTGATAGTTTCACTATGACATTTTCATATATATATATGTATTTCATATATATTTGTGTATATATATATATATATATATATGTATATATATACAGTGTTTTGACCAACTCTTTTATTTAGTGAATTTTGTGTAGAGTTTGGCTCCAGGTTAGGTTTTGTCACATCTAGACAACTTGACTGAGTTAAATGGCGCTTTAAAATGATCAACTTATCAACTTTCTGTCAAAAGAAATACTCAGTTGTCTGCATAAGGCTGGGCTATTGCATTAGCTGTGACAATGGTGGAAAGGTTTGCGGTTACTAACTGGGAATATCAGTCATGAATCCAGGATGGGATTCAGGTCTGAAACAATTTGGGTACTAGTAGTAATATACACAGTAAAATGAAGCAGGCAATGTGGATTTCTCCCTGATTTTGGTTGAATGACATTTGAAGTCTCATGTTTACTTCTGCAGATCTTGGGTTTGGAAAGAGAGGTAGATATCTTAGTATTTCAGGAGAGAGCGCAGGAAAAGGTCTGTGTGAGGAGCAGGTAGAGGAGCAAGGTGCTAGTCTGCCAAAGAGCCAACTTACCAGGGTCTAACCAGTGCTCTCAAAAGCCTGCCAGACTCTTGAGTGGAAGATACACACCCTCACGGTATAGATACTAACGGACATGGTGTCTGTTTAAGGGATGTAAAGGGACATTATGATGCAAAACATTTGTTTTTGAAGAAGTTTACTTCCGATGACCTGGGAACAGTAACATTTCCTACGTTGATTTAGTAGTCTCTTCCACTTAGTTCACAGTAAAGTAAGCCAACCTACTAATTATTTTAAAGCAATATCTGTAATTGTAGATCACTTAATTCTTCTTGGTCCAAATTTCCTTTGTCTTCCCTCATACTATGTCCTTTGTAATAAAACATTAGTATTGTGCTCTTTAGCAAAACCAGTTATGTGTTTAATGCAGTCTACTGTACTGTACTATTTGGGGAAACTTGCATTGGTGAAGACTTGAGCTAATTTTTTTTTAATATTCTAGTTTATACCTATGTAATGATTTTAATGATTACTTCAATGAATCCAAAAATTCCAGCATATTTCAGGCGTCTCTAATCAAAGCAACCAGAGAAGTGGAAGCCTTTGCTACCTTGAGTGGAAAAATTGACTAGTTACAGTTGAATGTGTTTTTAATTTTCAATTTTATTTTTGTGTGTAATTATTTATGCATGTGTGTCTACACATGAATTCATGCGTGTGTGTGTGCATGTGTGTGTGTTCATGTGCTGGCCAGAGGTTGATGTTAGGGGTCTTCCTTATTTGCTTACGACCTTGTTATATTTTTTGTTCTGATTTGTGAATGTGTGGTTTTGCTTTATTACTGTGTGTGTATGTGTAAGTGTGGGTGTGCCTGGCGTGCTGTGTATGTGTAAGCATGTCTGGTGTGTGTATGTGTATGTGTGTGAACGCACGTGTCATACCACATATAGGGAGATCAGAGAAAGACTTTGCAGAGTCGGTTTTCTCCATTCATATTTATATGGGTTCTAGGATGGGTTATGAGCCTTTTATACAAGTGTCTTTACCCACTGAGCCATCTTTATGGACTAACCACCTAACTTCTGGAGACAGGGTCTTGCACTAAACCTGAAGCTTGTAATTCAGCCATGCTGGGTAGGCAGCACTCTCCAAGTAGCCTCTAATTCCCATGCCTGAGGGGTTACAGGGCACAACACTGCTCCTGGATTCTACAGGAGTCCTAGGATCCAGTGTTTATGCTTTCACGACACATATTTTACTGACGGAGCCTTCTCTCTAGCTCTTATACATGATTTTTAAAACTTCACAAAGAATTTTATGGTTGTCTAAAGTAAAAATAAAGCACTCAACAACATCCAAACAGACATAAAGAAAACATTGTGTGTATAAACACGCACATTTATTTTACCTTTGTTGAGATTTATATATTTTTATGGGCATGAGTGCTTTGTTTGCATGTATGTCTGTGCACCACATGTGTGTGCCTTGTGCCTGTGGAGATCAGAAGAGGGCATAGGACCCTCTAAAAAGGGTTAACACACAGTTGCACGCTGCCTTGTGAGTGGTAGGAACTAAATCAGGTTCTTCTGCAAAAGCAGCAAGTGCTTTTAACCTCAGATCCATCTCTTCAGCCTTGACTTTCGGGAACCTTAATCTGGTACTATTAGTTCCATGGTTCTGGAGATCTCCGGTTAGCTGCTCTGGTAATTGTTGACTTTCCACAATCTTTTCCCTGCTTTAGAGTGGACTTAAATTCTGTGAAACAATCCTTCCCAGCATACTTGGCATTCCACATTAGAAGTGGTTTGTTCTCCCTTTTCATCCTGGGGTGTGTTTCCATTCCATACATTTATCTGTCAAGTCTCTGGAGACTGCAGATCAATGTAGACAGTTATCTCCTCTCATGAAAGCTATTAAACAATATCTCTTTATGACTAATGCAGTTTCCTTCAAATCTCCAGGACCTGACCATGGCAGTCAGGGTCCTGAAAGCTTATGACTGCTTCCTCTTCCTCTGCAATTCTCACTTATCTTTTCTACTGCGACAGAACTCTTTACTTTGCCCTGGCTTTGAATCTATCAGTTTAGTTCACGCTCTCACTGTTTTGCATGACTATTATGTGGTTGAATCTGGCCTCCCCAGAGCTATACCTTCAGCCTCTACAACAACAGGCTTATGCCTAGCAGAATGATTTCAATGCTTTAATTAGCTTTCGTTTTATTACTTTATATATAAAAATCTACCTAAGATGAACATGCCAACCATTTCACTTAAAATTTAATGTCTTTTTTTTTTTTTTTTTTTTTTTTTTTTCCTGAAAGGCCTAATTTCAGTGTCTCCTGATCACACTTGAGAAGTTTCTCTGGCAGCATATGGACAAACTTCAAAATGACGAGAAAAGCCTCATTTTGGGCTGCAGTCCACAGAGAGATGCATAACAAGTCCAAGACTAAGTGCTCAGTCCTGAGTGAGACACTCCCTCCAATGAGCTCAGGGGATATCACAGAAGAGGAAGAGATAAGAACACGAGATTTCAGAATGGAAGAGGTGCTGTGAAATGCTGTCCTTTGGACACGGCATGACTATGGCACATATGACCCACAGGAGCTGTGGTTTTCTGCACAAGACCTATACAAGACCAAGCCAACCAAAATACAAGTGTAGATTAGGTGATAACCAGACTTTGTCCCACACTGAGGGGCTATTTGCAGCACATAGAAGGAGGAATTATTGTTTATTGAGATCTGGCCAGTGGGTAGATTTTTTTAAATCTTCGTAGCCATGCATATATGGACAGCACTAACTGGACTTAGAGGGTTATCAAATTAAAAACAAACAGACATGAAGTTGGGAGGTCGCACACTGGGGAGACATTGTGTATTTATAGGGGGATGAGTAGATATGATAATCTATCATGTAAACTTGTATGAAATTTCACGAAGTAAAAGAATTGGAAGATACACATATATAAGATAAAGTAGAAAATGCACATAGACCTCAAATCTATTGTCTCATTGTTTTTGTTGTTGTTGTTGCTTAGAATAAATCTAAGTATTGAAGATTTTTGTTTTTGCTTTTGAGACAGGATCAGTCTCAGTATGTAACCCAGACTGACTTTAACCTTGTTATACTCCTTCTTCAAACAGTCTTTGTATTTGAGGTTTATAGATATTCACCAGCATACCTGCTCTTTAAAGATTTTTTTTAAAGGGATAATTTAAATACGGTACTACATGCATATAGAGACATTGTTCAAGTTATGTACAGGTAGCTATTGCTCACAGAACATTCTAGTCCTCTTCTTAGGTCTAATTTAATTTAATAATTCTCTATGAACTCTCTAGTGTCAAAGATGCTGAAAGAATGTAGCACAATGCTTAAGAACAAAGCCCATAAACACTCGTAGTGTATGAGCACAAAACTTTTTTGGCGATGGTGGGTGCTGATGTGGCCGCTCCCACTATGTGATCTACTGATTCATGTGACAATGGGAAAGCAAAAAGCCAGAATTAGTCTTATGGGAGAGACGTGGGAGTGCATTCAGCTTGTGTTCTGCTGAAGTCTTCTTGGAAGTTGAACAACTGAAATAGAGGGACACCATTGTGACTGAGGAGCAGCATAGCAGCAGCCCTGCCAGAGTTCTGTTGTTATGACCACCTCATCCCTATTGGTCATGCTGTGTCTCTGAACGGAGTCCAGGGACCAGGAACCAGTCTCACGAGAGCGGGGAGGGAAACACAAATAGACTTGAGAGGCAAGAATTAACATGCCAAGTGCCAGAAGCAGGTGTAACTTGTCTGATGGCTTATGTGTACTTGGGGAACCAGTTCTAGAGCACCTTTGAGGAGGAAGCCCAAAGTAGCAATTAATATTATTTATCTTCCTCCCACCCCAGGAGCATGGGCTGTTCCCACGGCCAAACACTGTTTATTCTTTCTTTGTCCTCCGGGGTCTGGAACTTGAGCTGCCCATGAATGCATTACACTGTGTCCCTCTATTTAACAGGGTACACTTCTGAGGACTAGTTCTCCTTCCTCTTTGAGTTAGATCAGTAACTGTTATACCAGTTTTCACAAATTTCTTAAAGAAATCACTCCACTGGTGGCTTTTAGTGTTTCTCAAACACAAGGCAATCCAATCGCTGTGTATGAAATCAAGGTGTATGTGCTAGTGAAAATGTAACTGGGGTTCGGTGTCAACTCTGTCCTGAGCAAGCTGTGCGGTGGTGCACAACCTAATACCTTCAGAGGTAATATGAAAAAGTGGGCTAGAATACACCTAGTTCTCTTGAACTAAGATGAACTAAGTGTGAAGAATGGCTTTATAGATCTTACTGCAATGTCTCCTCTTTGAACTACCACCCACTGTTGGATGACTTCAAGTGCTTCTCATGAGATGAACATTCTGTTTAACAGAGTGGTGGTTAGGCTCAGTCTAACTGTGTACAATACTCTTGGCACCAACAGAAAAAATGTAATCATTTTTCTTAGCTCCTGGCTTGAGTAAGAAGTTGTCATTGTTTTGATGAGTTGGAGCAAGCGAGGGGTGGTGAATGAATAATAGACTGCTTTTTGCCCAAGTAGGGGCACTGTGGTTACATATCTCTATTTGTGTAGTCGGTCAAGTTTACAACTTACGCTTTCACAGAGGAAGCTTAGCTTTTAACTTGAGGATGCTTTGGGTGGCCATTCTACATGTCATGTGGCAAGTTCCATATGCTGTGGAATTATAATATCCACTCAATTATTTCATATCTTTTAATGTAGAGAGGAGGTACTTCGAGGTAATCTCTTCTTCGCAGGAACATGGAATTGGCAAGAGATCAAAAAGCGATCTCTCATAGACCTCGTTACCATGGTGCTTTTGTGATGATCTTCAGGTCACACATGAGATTCACTTTACAAATACAGTAGGTTCAAAAGGAAACTTTTTAAAAAAGATAATGTTCTCAATTTTCTAAAACAAGTTTTAAGGAAGAACATATCAAGAGCAAGAAGAACAAATCTGGAAACCTCACACTTCCTTACTTCAAAATATACTCCAAAGACACAGTGATCAAAACAACATGGCATTAGCTTAAAATCACATGTGTAGATCAGTGGTACAGAAAAGAGAGCTCAGAAATAAATCCATGCATTTATAGTTAATATTTTTAAATGACTATGTCAAGAATACACAAGGAGTAGTTTTGGGAAAACTAGATGAAGAAGAATAAAATTAAGCTCTAAGTCACACCACATATAAAAATTAACTCAAAACAGCCCAAAGACCTTAAATTTGGGAGTAGAAATTTGTATGATCATGAAAGCATAGGAAACAACCCCAAAAAACAGACAAGTGGATTCTATTAGACTAAAAAAGTTCCGTACACAATGAAACAAACTACAGAGTGATCAGGACACAATAATCAAGTCAGAATAATATTTTCAAACTCTGAAGAAAGACATTATTTAAAATACACAAAATCTCCACCTCAGCTCCACTGCTAGACCAACACAGTGACAGGATGGAACTTGTACATGCTGTCCCCTGACCTCCACACACATATACAATCACACTCACACAACACACAAATAGAAATAAACAAATGTAATAGAATATTTCTTCAGAAAAAAATATTTCTTCAGTTTCTTTTCCTTGAGATTATTTCTTTTTAGTAATTTTACATGTCTCTTTTTCTTTATTTCAATGAACAACAAAAATTAATCAACTAGAGTACAAGTGCCAAGAGATGGTTAACACCATTTTGGTCTATTTCTATTTTTTTCTTTTTTGCTCTTTCTTTCTTTCTTTCTTTCTTTCTTTCTTTCTTTCTTTCTTTCTTTCTTTCTTTCTTTCTTTCTTTCTCTCTCTCTCTCTTTCTTTCTTTCTTTTACTTATTTTTTAAATTTATTTTTTTACTATTTATTCACTTTATATCCTGATTGTAGTCCCCTCCCTCATGTCCTCCCACCCTCTCTCTTTTACCCTGAACCCTGATTCCCTAATCCACTAAAAGAGGAGTCCTTCTCCCTTGCCATCTGACCCTAGCCTATCAAGTCTCAGCAGGATTGCCTGGATTCTCTTCCTCTGTGGCCTGGCAAGGCCAGACTAGCAGAGGGAAGTGATCATAGATAATCACGGCTCCTCTTACACAGGAACCCACAGGGAGACTGAGCTGCCTATGGGCTATATCTGAACAGGGACTGTAGGTCCTCTTCCCGAGTGGTCCTTGGTTGATGTATCAGTCTCTTTAGGGCCCCCTGGGCTCAGAATTTTTTGACTTTGTCTCCTTGTGGAGCCCTTTTCCCCATCTTTGTCCTTCTAGCCGCCCTTCTTTCATAAGACTTCCTGCCCTCTGCCCAAAGTTTGCCCATGAATCTCTGCATATGCTTCAATGCCCTGATGGGTGGAGCCTTTCAGAGGACATGTATGGTAGGCTCCCATCTTGTTTCATCTCTTCCACAAGTTCTGGTGTCTCTCCTGTTCGTCATTGTGAATGAGAAATAAGCATCCTCCCTAGGGTCCTTCTTGTTGCTTAGCTTCTTTATGTTTATAGATTATAGTATGGTTATCCTATATTATATGGCTAATGTCTGTGTTTAAGCAAGTATATTCCATGAATGCCTTTCTGTTTCTGGGTTACGTCAGGATGATCTTTTCTAGTTCCATCCATTTGGAGGCACATTTTATGATTTCCTTGCTGAGTAGTATTCCACTGTGTAATGTGCCACAAGTGAGGGAAATCTAGGCTGTTTCTAGATTATGGCTATTATGAACATAGCTGCTATGACCATAGTTGAGCAAATGTCCTTGTTGAATGGTGGAGCATCTTTCAGGTATATGCCCAGGAGTGGTGTAGCTGGATCTTGAGGTAGCACTATTCCCAATTTCCTGAGAAAGTACCAGATTGATTTCCAAAGTGGTTATACAAGATTGCACTTCCACCAGTAATGGAGGAGCATTCCCATTTCTCCACATCGTCTCCAGCATCTGTTGTCACTTGAGTTTTTGATCTTAGCTATTCTGATGGGTGTAAGATTGAATCTCATAATCATTTTGATTTTCATTTCCCTGATGACTAAGCATATTGAGCATTTCTTTAAGTGTTTCTCTGACATTCAATATTTTTCTGTTGAGAATCCATTATTTAGCTTTGTACCCCATTTTTAAAATATATTATTTGGTTTGTTGGTGTTTAATTTTTTGAGTTCTTTATATATTATGGATATTAGCCCTCTGTTGGACGCAGAATTGGTTAAGACCTTTTCCCAGTGTGTAGGCTGTTGTTTTGTTCGGTTGATAGCGACCTTTGCTTTAGAGAAGCTTTTCAGTTTCATGAGGTTCCCTTTATTAATTGTTTATCTTATAGCCTGAGCTGTTGGTGTTCTGTTCAAGAAGTTGTCTCCTGAGTGCATGAGTTCAAGGCTCTTCCTTACTTTTTCTTGTAACTATTTAATGTGTCTGGTTTTATGTTTAGGTCTTTGATCCACTTGGACTTTAATTTTGTGCAGGTTGATAGCTATGGATCTATTTAAATTTTTCTACATGTAGACCATTAAGTTAGACCAACACCATTTGTTGAAGATACAACTCTTTCCATTGCATTGTTTAGGCTTTTTTTTTTTTTGTCAAAAATCAGGTGTCTGTAGGTACAGGGTGTATTTCTGGGTCTTTGATTCAAATCCATCGATCCATTAAGCTGTTTCTATGCCAATACCATGCAGTTTTATTATTGTTGATCTATAGTACAGCTTGAGATCAGTGATGGAGATAACTCCAGAAGATTTATTTTTATTGCACATGGTTGTTTTAGGTATTCTAAGTGTTTTGTTTTTCCACGTGAATTTGATAATTGTTCTTTCAAGGTCTGGTATTTTGATGGGAATTGCATTGAATCTGTAGATTGTTTTTGGTAGGCTGGCCATTTTTACTACGTTAATTCTACTGATCCATGAGCATGGGTGATCTTTCCATTTTCTGATATCTTTTTCAATCTTTTTTTCAGAGACTTGAAGTTTTTTTTTATTTGTTTGTTTGTTTTTAAATACAAGTTTTTCACTTGCTTAGTTAGAGGTACACCAAGATGCTTTATGATTTTTGTGGCTATCACAAAGGGTGTTGTTTTCCTAATTTCTTTCTCAGCCACTTGCCATATGTATATAGGAGGGCTATTGATTTTTTTTGAATTAGTTTTATATCTAGCCACTTTGCTGAAGGAGTTCCTTGGTAAATTTTTTGGTGTCACTCATGTATACTATCATATCATCTGTGAATATTGATATTTTGACTTTTTCCTTTCCAATCTGTATCTCCTTGATCTCCTTTAGTTGTCATTGCCTTGTTCCTGATTTTAGTGGAATTGATATAAGTTTCTCTCCATTTAATTTGATATTGGCTGTAGGCTTGCTGTATATTGCCTTTACTATCTTTAGGTATGTGCCTTGTATCCCTGATCTTTCCAAGACTTTAAACATGAAAGAGTGTTGGAGTTTATCAAATGCTTTTTCAGCATCTAAGGAGATGATCAAGTGTTTTTTTTTTCTTTCAGTTTGTTTATATGGTTGATTAAATTGATGAATCTCTGTATGTTGCATCACCCCTGCATGCCTTGAGTGAAGCTTACTTGGTCATAGAGGATGATATATTTGATGTATTCTGGGGTTCAGGTTGTGAGTATTTTATTAAGTATTTTTGCATCAATGTTCATAAAGGAAATTGATCTGAAATTCTCTTTGTTGGATCTTTTTGTACCTTAGGTATCAAGGTGACTGTGGCCTCACATAGAATGAGTTTGGCAATGTTCCTTCTGTTTCCATTTTGTGGAATAGTTTGAAGATTATTGATATTAGCACTTCTTTGAAGTTCTGGTAGAATTCTGTGCTGAAACTGTCTGGCCCTGGGCTTTTTGGATGGAAAACTTTTGATGACTGCTTCTATTTTCTTGAGGGATATAGGAGTATTTAATTTGTTTACCTGATTTTGATTCAACTTTGGTGAGTGGCATCGATCAAGAAAATTGTCCATTTCAGGTAGATTTTCAAATTTTGTGGTGCATAGGCTTTTGAAGTAAGATCTAACTATTGTTTGGATTTCCTCAGGGTCTTTTGTTATGTCCCCCTTTTCATTTCTGATTTTCTTCATTTGGATAGTGTCTCTCTGCCTTGTAGTTAGTTTAGCTAAGGATTTGTCTATCTTGGTGATTTCCTCAAAGAAACAGTATTTGGTTTTGTTGTTTCTTTGAATTGTTTTCTTTGTTTCTAATTTATTGATTGTAGCTCTGAGTTTGATTATTTCCAGCTGTCTACTCCTCTTAGGTGTATCTACTTTTTCTAAGGCTCTCAGGTGTGCCGTTAAATTGCTTGTATGAGATGTCTCCAATTTTCTTATGAAGGCACTTAGTGCTATGAACTTTCTTCTTGGCATTGCTTTCATTGTCTTCCAAAGTTTGGATATGTTATGCCTTTATTTTCATTGAATTCTAGGAAGCCTTTAATCTCTTTCTTTATTTCTTTCCTTACCCAGCTGTCGTTGAGTAGAGCATTGTTCAATTTCCATTCATGTGTAGGCCTTTTGCTATTTCTGTTGTTGTTGAGGTCCAGCTTTAGTACATGGTGGTCTGCAAGAATACAAGGGATTATTTCAATCTTCTTATATCTGCTGAGGCTTGCTTTGTGACCAGCTATAAGTTCTATTTTGGAGAAGGTTCCATGAGGTGCTGAGAAGAAGGTAAATTTGTGTGTGTGTGTGTGTGTGTGTGTGTGTGTGTGTGTGTTTGAGTGAAAAGTTCTGTAGATGTCTGTCAGGTCCATTTGATTCATTGTTAGTGTCATTGTTTCTTTGTTCAGTTTCTGTTTCCTTGACCTGTGTTTTGATGAGGGTGGGATGTTGAAATCTCCAACTACGTGGGGTCTATGTGTATGGGATCTATGTGTGGGGATCTACATGTGGCTTAAGTTTATTACTGTTTCTTTTACAAATGTGGGTCCCCTTATATTTTGGGCATAGAGCTGAGATGTCTTCTTGGTGGAATTTTCCTTTAATGAGTATGAAGTGACCTTCCCCATCTCTTTTGATTAATTTTGGTTGAAAGTCTATTTTAGTAAACATTAGAATGGCTACTCCTGTTTGCTTCTTGGGTTTGTGTGTTTAGAAAACCTTTTCTATCCCCTTACTTTCAGGTAATGTCTATCTTTGTGGCTGAAGTGTGTTTCATGTATACAGCAGAATGTTGGGTGCTCTTTAGGCATCCATTGTGTTAATCTGTGTCTTTTTTATTGGAAAGTTGAGTTCATTGATGTTTAAAGAGATTAATGACCAGTGGCTGTTAGTTCTTTTTATTTTGATGTTGGTTGTGCATGTTTGTGTACTTGTCTGCTTTTAGTTTTGCTGTAGTGAAGTTGTTTATTTCCCGTGTTTTCCTGGGTGGAGTTAACCTTTTTGCGTTGTATTTTTTCTTCTAGTATCTTCTTTATGGCTGATTTTGTGGATAGGTACTGTTTCAATTTGTTTTTTTGTCATTGAATATCTTGTTTTTTCCATCTATGATGATTGAGAGTTTTGCTGGGTTTAGTAGCCTGGGCTGACATCTAGATTCTGCATGATATCCATCCAGGCCCTTCTGGCTTTCATAGTCTCTGCTGAGAAGTCAGGTGTAATTCTGATGAGTTTGTCATTATATGTTACTTGGCCTTTTTCCCATACAGCTTTTAGTATTTTTTCTTTGTTCTGTATATTTTGTGTTTTGATTATTATGTGGCAGGAGGGTTTTTTTTTTTATTAATTACACTTTTTCATTTTGTATCCCCCATAAGCCCCTCCCTCCTCCCCTCCCGATCCCACCCTCCCTCCCGTTTCTGCATTCATGCCCCTCCCCTAGTCCACTGATAGGGGAGGTTCTCCTCTCTTTTCTGATCTTAGTCTATCAGTTCTCATCAAAAGTGACTGCATTGTCCTCTTCTGTGGCCTGGTAGGGCTGCTCCCCCCTCAGGAGGTTTTTTTTTTTTTTTTTTTTTTTTTTTTTTTTTGGCCTTTTTGGGCTGTTCCCCCCCCGGGTGTTTTTTTTTTTTTTTTTTTTTTTTTTTTCTGGTCTACTCTATTAGGAGTTCTGCAGGCCTCTTGTATACTTATAGGCATCTCTTTCTTTAAACTGGGGAAATTTTCTTCCATGAGTTTGCTGAAAATATTTTCTGGGCCTTGGAATCTTCTTTTTCCTCTATTTCTGTTATTCTTAGATTTTGTCTTTTCATGTTGTTCTTGATTTCTTGGATGTTTTATGTCAGGAATTTTTTAGATTTAACATTTTCTTTGACTGATAAAACAATTTTTTCCATTGTATCCTCTACACCTGAGATTCTTTCTTCCATCTTTTGTGTTCTGTTGGAGATGCTTACCTCTGCAGTTCCTGTACTCGTCCCTAAGTTTTCCCTCTCCAGCATTTCTTTAGTTTGTGTTTTCTTTAATGTTTCCATCTTCAGATCTTGAACTGTTTTGTTGATTTCTTTTACCTATTTGTATTTTCCTACTTTTCATGCAATTCCTTCTCTTTGTTTGAACTTTCCTCTATTTCTTTCATTTTCTTTCAGTGATTTAATTATTTCCTCTCTAAAGGCCACAAGCTGTTTGCTTGTATTTCTGTACATATTTTATTCATTTCCACTGTTATCATCTTCATAAGCATAGTTTTAAGGTCATTTTCTTGAGCTTCACTTGTGTTAGTGTATCCAGGGCTGTTTGCCATTGGATAACTTGGTTCTGGAGATGCCATATTGCTTTGGCTTTTGTTGATTGTGTTTTCATGCTGGCTTTTTATCCATATGGTTGTCTCAGGCATCAACTGGTAGTTTCTGATGCCTACCGGAGTCCTAGGGGGGTATTGGTGGTGTGGAAAATCCCCTAGGAAGGAAGTTGGATGTTCCTGCAGGAGTCCTCCTCAGATTGGTGGGTATGGTCTCCGACTGGCAAGCGGTTCTTAGGGAATTGCCATGGCTCTCCTCAGGTGTATGATCCTGTGGGCTAACTAGACTCCTCATGAGCCCATGAGGGTCTCTCTTCTCACCAGGGCAAGTCATGGAGACAAGTGCCCTGCTACTGGCTTTTTTGCTCTGAAGTTAATGAGCTATAACTATTCAGACACTGTGTTCAGACACTGTGTTTGCTGGGTGCAGCTATCATGAAGAACCAGTGATGCCGGAGGTTTGGTAGTCTCCCTAGGGAGACTGGTTGAGCTTTGGAGTGGTGTCTGGGGCTGTTTCTGTGGCTCCCAAGAGTCTGGAGGCCTGAGGTAGGAGCTCTGTGCCTCAGTACCCAGAAGGCATTCCCTTGCCAGTAGCACAGCACACAGGTGTGTGGCTAGATGCTGGAGACCCTGTGGAATCCCAAGAACTTTTTGGGGGATTAGCTGGGTGCCTTAAGGTTATATCTGGTTGTTTCCCTCACTGTGGGGTTTCCTCTTGACTGGAAGACTCAGTCTTTGGTGTTTTGGGGCCCGAAGTTTAATCTGGAATGGTGAGCACAGCATGCAGGCATGTGTTTGGATGCTAGAGACAGAGTGCCTTCAGGAACCCAGGAACTTTGCTGGGGGTTGTCCGGGTGACCTGAGGTCAGACTCGGGTTTCCCTCCCCGTGAACTTTCTTCTAAACTGGGGAACGCTGTTGTCAGCTTGTTGGGGCCCACAGTTTGGTTTGTTGGTTGCTGTGTAGTCACAGCTGACCTGATGTTCAGACACGGTGTGTGATCAGCTGTTCTATTTCTTTGTAGCTCCATTTTTCTGTATAAATGCATGTACATGTATAGTTACTATTATATACTAGAAGCTGAATTGCATTTATAGTAACATATACTATGCATGTATGTTATATATAAATACATATATATTTTGTATCTACTTTTATTGCTTGGAAATAGATCAACACCTTTTGTGATAAAAATGTTGTTTATAGCATAATTTATGATGGCTATATTTATTTTATTGAAAGATATACTATTCATTTAAGAATAAAAAAATCACTTCAATAGTCTGATAATAAGGATATCAAAATGGACAAGGATGCTGAATGGATCTCAAAAGAAGTTATCAATATGGCCCATATATATATATATACACATACATACATATATATATATATATAGAAATGTTCAATATAACTAAGCATGGGGAAATAAAATTAAAATGAAGTTATATTAGGTCTGGTAGAACGGCTAACATGAAAGGATGAGGCAGAATAAGTGTTAGTGAAGATAATGGAAAAAGATCTCTCAAATAATTTTCTGTTATAAAGTGCCTCTATTGCAGGGTGATGGTGGCACACACCTTTAATTCTAGCACTTGGGAGGCAGAGGCAGGTGTATCTCTGTGAGTTCAAGGCCAGCCTGGTCTACAAAGCAAGTCCAGGACAGCCAAGCCTACACAGAGAAACCCTGTCTCCTAAAACCAAAACCAAAACAACAACAACAAAAAAAAACCAGTAGAGCGATTATGAAAAAAGTTAATGTTTCCTCAAAAATATAGAGTCACCATGAGATCCAACAATCACAGCATCACACAAAAGCAAAGGAACCAGCGTGTCAGATACGTCTACAGCTTCTTGTTTATTACAACACTATTCACAATATGACACGAAAGCCACTTAATAGCCAATAGCATATGACCACATTATGACAAATCAGCATAAACAGAATTAAAAACCATTGAGTTTTAAGAAAAAAAGAAGGACCAGCACCATTTGTTGAAGATGCTATCTTTTTTTCATTGTATGGTTTTGGCATCTTTGTCAAAGATCAGGTGTCCATAAGTGTGTGGGTTTACTTCTGGGTCTTCTGTTCGGTTCCATTGATCCACCATTCTGTTTCTATGCCAGTACCATGCAGTTTTTAAAACTGTTGCTCTATAGTACAGCTTGAGATCAGGGATGGAGATACCTCCAGAAGGTCTTTTATTGTAGAGGATTGTTTTAGCAATTCTGGGTTTCTTGTTATTCCATATGAAGTTGAGAATTTTTCTTTCCAAGTCTGTAAAGAATTGTGTTGGTAATTTGATGGGAATTGCATTGAATCTGTAGATTGCTTTTGGTAAGATGGTCATTTTTACTATGTTAATCCTGCCAAGCCATGAGCATGGGAGATCTTTCCATCTTCTGATATCTTCTTCTAATTCTTTCTTCAGACACTTGAAATCTTTTTCATACAAGTCTTTGACTTCCTTGGTTAGGGTTACTCCAAGGTAACTTATGTCATTTGTGGCTATTGTGAAGGGTGTTGTTTCCCTAATTTCTTTCTCAGCCCTTTTGTCTTTTGTATACAGGAGGACTACTGATTTTTTTGAGTTAATCTTGTATCTGGCCACTTTGCTGAAGGTGTTTATCAGCTGTAGGAGTTCCCTGGTAGAGTTTTTGGGGTCACTCACATATACTATCATATCATCTGCAAATAGTGATAATTTGACTTCTTCCTTTCCAATCTGTATCCCCTTGATCTCCTTCGTCTGTCTTATTGCTCTCGCAAGGACTTCCAGAACTATGTTGAAGAGATATGGAGAGAGTGGGCAGCCTTGTCTTGCCCTGATTTCAGTGGGATTGCTTTCAGTTTCTCTCCGTTCAGTTTGATGTTGGCTATAGGCTTGCTGTATATCGCCTTTACTATGTTTAGATAATGTGCCTTGTATCCCTGATCTCTCCAGTACTTTAAACATGAATGGATGTTGGATTTTGTCAAATGCTTTTTCAGCATCTAGGGAGATTATCATGTGGTTTTTTTCTTTCAGTTTGTTAATATGGTGGATCACATTGATGGATTTTCGTATACTGAACCACCCCTGCATACCTGGGATGAAGCCTACTTGGTCATGGTGGATGATATCTTTGATGTGTTCTTGTATTTGGTTTGTGAGTATTTTGTTGAGTATTTTTGCATCAATGTTCATAAGAGAGATTGGCCTGAAGTTCTCTTTTTTTGTTGGGTCTTTGTGAGGTTTGGGTACCAACGTGACTGTGGCTTCATAGAATGAGTTTGGTAATGTTCCTTCTGTTTCTATTTTGTGGAATAGTTTGAAGAGAATTGGAGTTAGCTCTTTTTTGAAGGTCTGGTAGAATTCTGCACTGAAACCATCAGGTCCTGGGCTTTTTTTGGATGGGAGACTTTCGCTCAACCATGTTTGTAGCAGCTTTATTTGTAATAGCCAGAAGCTGGAAACAACCCAGATGCCCCTCAACTGAAGAATGGATGCAGAAACTGTGGTACATCTATACAATGGAATATTACTCAGCAATGAAAAATAAGGAAATCATGAAATTTGCAGGTAAATTGTGGGACCTGGAAAGGATCATCCTGAGTGAGTTGTCCCAGAAGCAAAAAGACACACACAGTATATACTCACTTATATATACATACAACATAGGACAAGCCCACTAAAATCTGTCTATCTAAAGAAACTAAGCAAGAGAGAGGACCCTAACTAAAATGTTCAATCCCCATCCTGAAAGGCAAAGAGGATGGACATCAGAAGAAAAAGAAAACAGGAAACAATATAGGAACCTGCTACAGAGGGCCTCTGAAAGCCAGAAGAAAACAGGAAACAACCTTGGAACCTGCCACAGAGGGCCTCTGAAAGCCTCTGCCCTGCAGACTATCAAAACAGATGCTGAGCCTGATGGCCAACTGATGGGCAGAGTGAATGTAATTTTATGTAAGAAGTGAGAAATAGTAAGAGCTGGAGAGGACAGGAACTCCACAAGGAGAGCAACAGAACCAGAAAACTTGAACACAGGGAACTTCCCAGAGACTCATATTCCAACCAAGGACTATTCGTGGAGATAACCTAGAACCCCTGCACAGGTGTAACCCATGGCAGTTTAGTGTCCAAGTGGGTTACATAGTAATGGGAAGAGGGACTGCCTCTGACATAATCTGATTGGCCTGTTCTTTGATCACCTCCCCCTGATTGGGGAGCAGCCTTACCAGGCCACAGTAGAGGACAATGCAGCCACTTTTGATGAGAACTGATAGACTAAGATCAGAAAGGAGAGGAGAACCTCCCCTAAAAGTGGACTTGGGGAGTGGCATGCATGCAGAAAGGGGAGGGAGGGTGGGATCGGGAGGGGAGGAGGGAGAGGCTTATGGGGGGATACCAAATGAATAAAGTGTAATTAATAAAAAATAAAAAAAAGTTAAAAAAAAAAGAAAAAAAGAAAAGTTCTGTCACTTGTAACATTCAAGGTAAACAGGAAGACACAGTTGTAAGGAAAACAAGTTGGACACACAGAGACAGACACAGGATACGGACATTGATGTGTGGAACTTAAAAACTGTTGGTTCACTGAAGTAGTGAATAAAACAGCACTTGCAGGTTGAGGAATGCGCTAAGGACATCATAAAATTTCAGTTAGGAATTAGTTTATCAGATCCACTATACAGCAGGGCGACTACAGTGAATACAATGCTGGCATATTTTATTAGTGAAAGTCGGGGCAAGAGTTTAAGTGTTCTTACAGAAGATCGCAAGAATGTGAGACAATGCACACGCAAGCTGACTCAGTGCGGCCATTTCCCAAAATATGCATATTTCAAAACACCGTAATGTGTATGATAAACACACACAACTGTCTACCGATTAAAAATAAATTACAAAAATATCTGGAGGAAAAGGTCTTAACCCCTGTTCGGCTTCATCATTTTCTCCTTTGTAAAATATTCAGTGCCTGCTCAGTGCAGAATGTGCTTTATTCACTCTTCATAGACCAGCAGCTCTGGGGATGGATAAGACTTGTGGGACAGCCACAGAGGACTGAGAGTGTGGTCTGTTGCCTCATGCAGTCCTGCCAACCAACCTGCAGGACAGTAAATTTTATTTTGCTGGTGAGGAAACTGGAACTTGGAGGTTGAGTGTTCAACCTAAAGCTGTATGCAAAGCGCCAACTCCCTCCTTCCAGAGTGAATGTAACATATCCTGTATTGCACAGAGGGCAGGAAATAGTTTTACTCTTGGAGAAGTGCTACCTTTTGTTAAATTATTTAGGTGAACATACTATGTTTATGTTTAACAAAAAGGAACCCATGACCTGCTGGAAGATGGACATGTGATATCCACCCTGGCCCTCTGTTCTTGCCATTCCTTCGGCTTTCCTCTTTTCCCAGAACCTTCAACGGCTTTACGTTTACTTTAGATCTTTGGTAAACAAAATCAGTGACATTTCGTCACTAGATTTAAGGTGCAAGATTATTTTGAGGGTGTTGAGATGGTTCAGCACATAAAGGCTCTTGCCACCAACCCAGATGTTCTGAGTTCAATCCTGGGACCTCTCATGGTAGGAGGGAAATCTGCCCTCCACACATTCTCCAGAGCACAGAAGAACAGTTCCCATTCGATCTTATCTGATCTCAGAAGCACAATAAATAAATAAGTAAATAAGTAAGTAAGTAAATAAATAAATAAATAAATAGTTGTTTTGGTGAAAAGTACTTTGATACTTTCTCCTCAGCAAGCACTCTGATGCAAGGAGATAAGACAGTCCAGGAATATAAAAGGTTGAAGAAGCAGTTCCCAATTTACAAGAAAGAGAAGTGTCACTGTTACATTCTTTTTAAAATTTAAATTTTTTCTTAATTTTTTTATTATTATCATTTACTACAATTTATTCAATTTGTGTCCTGGCTGTGTCCCCTTTCTCTTCTCCTTCCAATCCCACCCTCCCTCTCTCTTCTCCTCCTATGCCTAGTCCACTGATAGAGGAGGACCTCCTCCCCTTCTGTTATACACTCTTATCCCAGTTGTGGATGTGCTCTTGAGAAATCAACAACAACAACAAAAATTCACATCAGACACCTGAGGATCCTAGAAAATATATTGAACAGAATGGAGAAGTAGCTCTCCTATGTTCAATGCACAGCCCATTTGTCTTTCTTTTTTTTAATTTTTTATTTAGCTTTTATTAATTACACTTTATTCATTTTGTATCCCCCCATAAGCCCCTCCCTCCTCCCCTCCCGGTCCCCCCTCCCCCCCTCTCTGTATGCATGCCCCTCCCCAAGTCCACTGATAGGGGAGGTCCTCCTCTCCTTCTTTCTGATCTTAGTCTATCAGTGCTCATCAGAAGTTGCTGCATTGTCAGGGTTCTATGTTATCTCCACGAATAGTCCTTGGTTGGAGTATGAGTCTCTGGGAAGTTCCGTGTGTTCAAATTTTCTTGTTCTGTTGCTCTCCTTGTGGAGTTCATGTCCTCTCCAGCTCTTACTATTTCCCACTTCTTACATAAAATTCCATTCACTCTGCCCGTCAGTTGGCCATCAGGCTCAGCATCTGCTTTGACAGTCTGCAGGGCAGAGGCTTTCAGAGGCCCTCTGTGGCAGGTTCCTATATTGTTTCCTGTTTTCTTTTTCTTCTGATGTCCATCCTCTTTGCCTTTCAGGATGGAGATTGAACATTCTAGTTAGGGTCCTCTCTTTTGCTTAGTTTGTTTAGATATACATATTTTAGTAGGTTTATTCTATGTTGTATGTTTATATGAGTGAGTATGTACCATGTGTGTCTTTTTGCTTCTGGGACAACTCACTCAGGATGATCCTTTCCAGGTCCCACCATTTACCTGCAAATTTCATGATTTCCTTATTTTTCATTGCTGAGTAATATTCCATTGTATAGATGTACCACAGTTTCTGCATCCATTCTTCAGTTGAGGGGCATCTGGGCTGTTTCCAGCTTCTGGCTATTACAAATAAAGCTGCTACAAACATGGTTGAGCACATGTCCTTGTTGTGTACTTGCGCCTCTTTTGGGTATATGCCTAGGAGTGGTATGGCTGGATCTTGAAGAAGCGCTATTCCTAGTTGTCTGAGAAAGCGCCAGATTTATTTCCAGAGTGGTTGTACAAGTTTACATTCCCACCAGCAGTGGAGAAGGGTTCCCCTTTCTCCACAACCTCTCCAGCATGTGTCGCCACTTGAGTTTTTTATCTTGGCCATTCTCATGGGTGTAAGGTGAAATCTCAGGGTTGTTTTGATTTGCATTTTCCTAATGGCTAATGAGGTTGAGCATTTCTTTAACTGCTTCTCTGCCATTCAATATTCCTCTACAGAGAATTCTCTGTTTAGCTCTGTTCCCCATTTTTTAAGTGGATTACTTGGTTTGTTGCTTTTCAGCTTCTTTAGTTCTTTATATATACTGGATATATATATATATATATACTTTATATATACTGGATATATATATACTGTCAGATAAAGGGTTGGTGATGATTGGTGATGATTGGTGATGATTCTTTCCCAATCTGTAGGCAGTCGCTTTGTTTTGATGATAGTATCCTTTGCTTTACAGAAGCTTTTCAATTTCATGAGGTCCCATTTATTGATTGTTGCTCTTAGAGCCGTGCTGTTGGTGTTCTGTTCAGGAAGTTTTCTCCTGTACCAATGAGTTCTAGGGTATTCCCCACTTTTTTTTTCTAGCCGATTTAATGTGTCTGGTTTATGTTGAGGTCTTTGATCCACTTGGACTTCAGTTTTGTGTAGGGTGGTAAGTATGGATCTATTTTCATTTTTCTTTGTCTTTCTAAGTGAGGATTGATCATCTTACCCCGTGTCTGCTTTCTTGTTTATCTTCTTTAGGTGTATAGATTTCATTATGTTTATCCTATCTTATAGGTCTATATAAGTGAGGATATACCATGTTTGTCTTTCTCCTTCTGGGATACCTCACTCAGAATGATCTTTTCTAGATCTCACCATTTGCCTGCAAATTTCATGATTTTTCTTGTTTTTGATTGTTGAGTAGTATTCCATTGTGTAAAAATACCACAATTTTGGTATCCATTCCTCCGTTGATGGACATCTGGGTTGTTTACAGGTTCTGGCTATTACAAATAAAGCTGCTACAAACATGGTTGAGCAAATGTCCTTGTGTACTTTGAGCAAATTTTAGGTATATGCCTAGGAGTGGTATAGCTGGGTCTTGAGGAAGCACTATTTCTAATTGTCTGAGAAAGCACCAGATTGACTTTCAAAGTGGTTGTACCAGTTTACATTCCCACCAGCAATGGAGGAGGGTTCCCCTTTTTCCACAACCTCTCCAGCATGTGTTGTCATTAGAACCTCTGCTTGGAGGTAGCCCGTCATAGCTCAGTAACCAATTGGTTTCCCATAGTAAGGGGAACAGGGACTATTTCTGACAGGAACTCAATGGCAGGCTCTTTGACCTCCTTTCCCTCCAAGAGAGGAGCAGTCCTGCTAGGCCACAGAGGAGGACTTTGCAGCCAGCCCTGATGATATGTGATAAAACAGGGTCAGATGAAAGAGGAGGAGGTCCTCCCCAATCAGTGGACTTGGAATGGGGCAGGGAGGAGATGAGGGAGGGAGGGAGGGATTGGGAGGGAATGAGGAAGAGGGCTACAGCTGGGATACAGAGTTAATAAAATGTAACTAATAATAACAAAATAATAAAATTAAAAAAACAAAGGCAGCAGAATATGAGAGAGATTGAGTAGGGTCAGAGGAGACAGTTGGTGCTGGAAGAAAGAAGATTGAGTAGGATTAAAATAGGATCAGAGAAGAGGAGGGCTCAGAACTGGGCACGGAGTGGTGTGTGCCTGTAATCCCATCACTCAAGGAGGCAGAAGTAAGAAGATATCTGTGAGTTTGAGGACAGCCTGGTCTACAAAGTGAGTCCAGGACAGCCAAAGCTACACAGAGAAATCCTGTCTCAGAAAACCAACCAAACCAAACAACCAAACAAACAAAAACACACACACAAAACAAGAAAACAAAAACAAAACAACAACAAGAGAACAAAACCAAACCAAACAACAATAACAAAGAGCAGGGCTAGGAATAAGGTTAGAGAAGAAAGTTGGTGTCAGTTGAGCCAGGAGAAGCAGAGCTGATCCAGAGAAGGTATTGTTAGGAGACAGGAGAAGAATGTGCCCAAAGTAGCAAAGTGAGGGAAAAATAAATAAACAAAAACAGCCAATAACGCTACAAAGGAGTCCTCTTTTATCTATTTCTTTAATGAAATCAAGATCTTGCTGATACAGCTTTGTGCACACTCATCCCTTGTAAACACACACACACACACACACACATGCACACAGACACACACAAATGCTGTGAAAGAACAGAAGTGTTTTTGGATCACAGCAATAGCTTCCTATCTTTGTTGCAATACATCTGTAAGTTGAGAGTTACAAAGCAAATCCTTGGGAAATAAGAATTTTTTTTTGGTTCAGAAACTGGGTTTTTTTTTTTTTTTTTTTTTTTTTTTTTTTTTTTTACTTTTGATTTACTTGTTAATGCCAATATGGGTGAAATACTATTTTTTTAATTTTTTATTAATTACACTTTATTCATTTTGTATCCCCCCATAAGCCCCTCCTTCCTCCCCTCCTGCTCCCACCCTCCCTCCCCTTTCTGCATGCATGCCATTCCCCAAGTCTGCTGATAGGGAAGGTTCTTCTCTCCTTTCTGATCTTAGTCTAGCAGTTCTCATCAAAAGTGGCTGCATTGTCCTCTACCGTGGCCTGGTAAGGCTGCTCCCCCCTCAGGGGGAGGTGATCAAAGAACACGCCAATCAGATTATTTCAGAGGCAGTCCCTCTTCCCATTACTATGTAACCCACTTGGACACTGACCTGCCATGGGCTACATCTGTGCAGGGGTTCTAGGTTATCTTCATGAATAGTCCTTGGTTGGAGTATGAGTCTCTGGGAAGTTCCCTGTGTTCAAATTATCTTGTTCTGTTGCTCTGCTTGTAGAGTTCCCGTCCCCTCCAGTTCTTACTATTTCCCACTTCTTACATAAAATTCCATTCACTCTGCCCATCAGTTGTCCATCAGGCTCAGCATCTGCCTTGACAGTCTATACTGCAGAGGCTTTCAGAGGCCCTCTGTGGCAGGTTCCAAGGTTGTTTCCTGTTTTCTTCTGGCTTTCAGAGGCCCTTTGTAGCAGGTTCCGAGGTTGTTTCACTATTAAAAAAAATAGTATTAGGAAATACTATTTTTTTCAATAGTGCATATCTGTAAGTGTGCTTTTTGTGCCCTTTAAAAATGCATTCCAGGGAGTGCCAAGATGGCAGATTAGAAGCAAGCAGTATTTATCAGCTTCTCAGTGGCTCATAATTGAAATAACCAGGAATAAGCTTCTCACTGTTTGACTAAGGAATGCACTTAGTATTGAAACAGAGGGCAAGACAAAAAAAAAAAAAAAACAAAAAACAAAAAACAAAAAACAAAAAACAAAAAAACAAAACAAAAAAAACAAACCCAAAAAACATAAAACACCTCAGCCTGGAGCCCACAGCAGCTTTGCTGTGCAGAGAACAAGAAAAAAGAAAAAAGAAAAAAAAAAAAAAAAAAAAGCAAAGGAGAGACATGGGGATGAAACAGGAACAGAATGAAGCAGAGGGCAGAAAGGCAAGCTGAACTCAGCTGAGTGGCTGCTACTTGCTCTGTGGGCCCTTGAGAAGTGATTTGCATTTCAAAGGGGAGTCGTGTGGAGATGCTGCCCCTGCTTGTTGCTCTGAGAAACAAAAGTTTCTACAATGTCCTTTCCTCTCAGCACTCACAGCAAGGATTACTTCTCTGCCCCTACTAGCACCAGTTTAGTGGTCTAACGAGGCCTTGGCAGATGACACTGAATAAAACTCATTGAAACATATGTATGGTATCATTTGGGTCAGAGACATTGAATATAGTAGACACTTTCTGTTCAAGACTGGTTCTTCAACAGCCAGCTAACAGTGGATAGCAGACTAAGCAGCCAGGTGCTGATTACATGCAGAGTCTAGGCCAAAGAAAACTATGCCAAGGTCCATGCAAAGAATGGAACCTGCTGTGCCCTTTCATACAGAACGTCTTGTCACCCTGCACTCTGTGGGGATTTCACAGGGGTGTGTGAGACTCAAATGTGCAGCAGAACTTGACGTTAGCCTGGCCCTTGGGGTGTACTAACCTAATCTGTCTAAAGTAAACTTAAACTCAGGGAACTTTGGTTCCAGGTTACCAGTACTGGATAGCAGGATAGTTGATAGTCATTCCAACAAGCTTGAGGTCCCACCAGTTGTGACCAGTGGGCAACACACACATAAAGAAAGGGGTGATCATACCTAGTACGTGCATTTTAATGGTCTATAGCTCAAGGAGACACAAGGAAAATAAAGAGTTGTCAATATCTACCCTTGCCAGTGCAACTGATAATCACTTAAATAACCGCTGGTTTTTACTTTTTAAAAATTAAGACCTCCCCTTTTAGCTGGCTGAGTAGGGTATGTCTTAGGGTTTCTATTGCTATGATAAAGCATCACGAACAAAGGCAACTTGGGGAGGAAAGTTTTTAATTATCTAACACATTTCAGTCCATTACTGAGGGAAGTTAGTACAGGAACCTTAGAGGCATGGAATAATGACATGGAGGAATGCTGCTTACTGACTTGCTCACTATGGCTTGCTTAGCCTGCTTTCTTTTTTTATCTCTCTCTTTTTTTTAACTTTTATTAATTACCCTTTATTCACTTTGTATCCCTCCATAAACTCCTCTCTCCTCCCCTCCTAGTGCCACCTTCCCTCCCCCTTCTTCACGCATGCCCCTCCCCAAGTCCACTGTTAGGGGAGGTCCCCCTCTCCTTCCTTCTGATCCTAGTCTATCAGATCTCATCAGGAGTGGCTGCATTGTCTTCCTCTGTAGACTGGTAAGGCTGCTCCCTCCTCAGGGGGAGGTGATCAAAGAGCAGGCCAATCAATTCATGTCAGAGGCAGTCCCTCTTCCCATTACTATGGAACCCACTTGGACACTAAACTGCCATGGGCTACATCTGTTCAGGGGTTCTAGGTTATCTCCATACATGGTACTTGGTTGGAGTATGAGTCTCTGGAAAGACCCCTGTGTTCAAATTTTTTTGGTTCTGTTGCTCTCCTTGTGGAGCTCCTGTCCTCTCCAAATTGTACTTTTCCCACTTCTTTCATAAGTTCCATGCACTCTGCCCAAAGGTTGGCCATAAGTCTCAGTATCTGCTTTGATAGTCTGCAGGGCAGAGCCTTTCAGAGGCCCTCTGTGGCAGGTTCCTAACTTGTTTCCTGTTTTCTTCTTCTGATGTCCATCCATCCTCTTTGCCTTTTGGGATGGGGATTGAGCATTTTAGTCAGAGTCCTCCCTCTTGATTAACTTGAACCTAGGGCCATCAGGTATGGCCATGCCCACAGTGAGTTGGGCCCTCCCATACCAAGCATCTATCACTTGCCTACAGGACACTCTGATAGAGGCATTTTCTTGATTAAGATTCCTTCTTCCCAGAAGACACCCTCTTTTGTCAAGTTGACATAAACGCTAGCCAGCATAGTGTATGTTTTTTCTTTTATATTCTTTGTTCCTTTTTTTCCTGTTATTCTTTCTTCTTCCCTTACTATAATTTTGTCCTTTATTACAACCTTTCATATTCCATTTTTTGCTTGCCTTTTCTCTCCTTTCTTTTTGACTATTCTGTTCTAAGTGATTTCCATTTCTCTTTTGCTTCTGATCTCTCTCACATATAATATGTAACATATATGTGTATTTATGACATTTCTGTTAGGGTTGTAGATGGTACATTGCATTTGTTTAATTGCCTCATCACTGCTGCCTGTTGCTATTATTTATTTTTATCCTTTCTATGTATGCTAGAGATTGTGTATAGCACTTCAAACTCTCAGGTGCTATACCTCTCAGATACTCCCAGGGTAGCTACAAGTCAGTCCATGTTGCTATAGCTATAACCCACCTTTGCTCAAATTTCCATGAACAACTCAAGGAATATGAGAAATTAAAAACTCCAAGCCAATGACCAAAAAAAAAAAAAAAAAGTAGATGCAGCCAGTGAAGTCCTAAGGACCCACTTCTGGACATTCATCTCTATGTCTATGTCAGAAAGAAGCAACGAAATGTTCATGGAATACAGCAGATTGTTCTCACACCCCTTCCAGCTGTACATTGCTGCTAAGATTACAGTAATAACCACACTGGGTGTATTTAACACACTCCTCTGTCTACAGCATGTCTGAAGTATTTGAAGTTCCTCATTTATGACTCCTGTACAGAAAGCTGGACCTTCATGTGCCAATGCACTGTTCACTACTGTAACACACTATTCTTCACTAGAGAAATGACAAAAAAACTACAATACAAAAGCCAACTATGTTCAGCATTCATAATAATCTTACATCCAAGGGCACATTGTTAAGAGAAGTTGGTTTTCTTTTTGTCCAAGAGGTTCTTTTCTGTAAGCATAAAAGTACAAGCAATTTTAAAAACCAAGCAACATCACTGCTCCAAATGTTGAAATGCAGCAGCACCTAATTCTAAAGCTCTTCAGTAGATGAAAGATGTATGTATGTATGTAAGTATGTATGTATGTATGTATGTATGTATGTATGTATGTATGTAGATTATGTTTCAGTGTTTAAGAGACCTAGATGCTCTTGCAGAGGACCATAGTTTGGTTCTTAATACACATATCTGGCAACTCACGACTGCATTTAACTACAGCTCAAGGGGCTCCAACATACTTTACTTGCCTCTGTGGGTACACATACTCATGTGTACACATCTTCACAGACATACACACTATTAAGAAAATAAAATAATGGATGATATCTTTAAGGTGTTCTTGGATTTAGCTTGCGAGTATTTTATTATTTTTGTGTCATTGTTGATAAGCAAGATTGGTCTGAAGTTCTCTTTCTTTGTAGGGTCTTTGTGCAGTTTAGGTATCAACATGACTGTGGCCTCATAGAATGAGGTCCTCATTCAGAAGGGCAAACAGAATAGATGTTGGAAATAGGAGAAGACAAGGAACAGGACAGGGGCCTTCCACAGAGGCCCTCTAAAAACTTTACTCACCAGGGTATCGAAAGAGATACTGAGCCTCATAGCCAAACTTTGGGTGGAGTTCAGGGAATCTTATGAAAGAAGGGGGAGATCTGGAGTGAACAGGAACTCCACAAGTAGAACAAGAGACCCCAAAAATCTGGGCTCAGGGGGTCCTGCAGAAACTGATACTCCAGCTAAGGACCATGCAGGGAGAGGACCTAGACCCCTTGTTCAAAGGAAGCCCATTGGTTGCTCAGTTTCCAAGTGGGTTCCCTAATAATGGGAACAGGGACTATCTCTGACATGAACTCAGTGGCTAGCTCTTTCTTCACCTGTCCCTGGGGAGTGGAGTGCAGCCTTACCAGGCCACAGAGGAAGATGATGCAGCCAGCCTTGATGAGACCTGATAAGCTAAGGTCAGATAGAAGGGGAGAAGGTGCTCCCCATTGGGGGATTAAAGAAAGGGCATAGGGGGCAAAAAGAGAGCATGGGTGGCACTTGGCAGAGATGAAGGAGGGGGCTGCAATGAAGATACAAAGTGAATAAATTGTAATAAATAAATAAATATATAAATTAAGAAAAACTCAAAAAATAAAATAAATTTAAAAAATCAAAGGAATGATATTTTAAAAGTTCAAAGAAGTCCAGGAAAACCAATTGTACCATACAATATAGACTATGAATGAATGGTTCAATTATCTAGATTAAGTATAAGCAAGGATTTCAGTGTTTTGAAGATGAGATTGAGCAATTAGAACATTCAGACACTAGTAAAGAGAAAAAGAAATTATAAACAAAAATGTAAGCCATCTGAGACACAAATAAAAGATCTCCATATTTTTTGTCTGTAAGAAGGCACCAAGGTACAAAGAAAAAAACACAGAAAATGTACCCAAGTGAAATGTAAGTAGAAAACAAAACACAAGTCTTGGGGAGAAATGAACAAAACATATAGAACTCATCCTAAATCTCAAACAGACATCATCAGGAGGAATGTCTCTGTGCTGCTATAGTTAAAATATGAAAGTACAGAACAAAGAAAGCATATTAAATTCTATATGAGAAAATACCAATTCACTTGCATGGGCATCCTACCAGAATAACAGCAGATTTCTCAACACAAACTCTAAGAGTCATGAGGTATGGCATAATATATTTCAAGTTCTGAAAGAAAATAACTGCCAGACTAGATTATTATATCTAATAAAGTTATTCTTCAGAATCAAAGGAAGAGCACATGTCTAGGTAAGCATAATTTAAAGGAATTAATGATCATAAAGCCAGCATTGCATAAGCTATTTAAAGGATCTCTTGCTCTCCTTGTGGAGCGCCTGTCCTCTCCAGGTCTTACTGTCTCCCCCTTCTTTCATAAGATTCCCTGTACTCTTCCCAAAGTTTGGCTGTGAGTCTCAGCATCTGCCTCAATACTCTGCAGGGTAGAGCCTTTCAGAGACCCTCTGTGGTAAGCTCCTGTTCTGTTCCCTGTTTTTACCCTCCTCTGATGTCCATCCTCTTTGCCTTCCTAAATGGGGATTGATCATTTTACCCAGGGTCCTCCTTCTTGATTAGCTTCCTTAGGTGTACAGATTTTAGTAAGTTTATCCTATATTATATGTCTAATATCCACTTATGAGTGAGTATATACCTTGTGTGTCTTTCTGCTTCTGGGATACCTAACTCAGAATGATCTTTTCCAGTTCCCACCATTTACCTGCAAATTTCATGATTTCCTGGCACCGGGGTCTTTTCTGAGACTGATACTCCAGCCAAGGACCACTCATGGAGATGGCCTGGAACCCCTGCACAGAGGTAGCCTATGGCAGTTCAGTATCCAAGTGGGTTCCATAGTAATGGGAACAGGGACTGTCTCTGACAGGAACTGATTGGCCTGCTCTTTGATCACCTCCCCCTGAGGGGGGAGCAGCTTTAACAGGCCACAGAAGAAGACAATGCAGCCACTCCTGATGAGATCTGATAGACTAGGATCAGAGGGAAGAGGAGGACCTCCCCTATCAGTGGACTGGGAGAGGGACACAGGTGGGGAAGAGGGAGGGTGGGAATGGGAGGGGAGGAGGGAGGGAGGTATAGGGGTGATACAAAGTGAACAAACTGTAATTAATAAAAATAGAAGTAATTAAATAAAAATATTTAAAGGAATCTTACACACAAAAGACCACGAAAGCACAGAAAAAAAATTTCCATAGGAAAAGTAGATATGCACACTAGAATTAGGCAACTAACCCAGTCCCATGAGGGCATTCAGAGACTGAGACATCAAACAAGAAGCACGTATGATTTGGACCTATTCCCCTGCACACATGCAGCCGCAGTTTGATCTTCGTCTGGGGCGCCAGGCAAATGAAGGCAGAGTGGCTGTTTCTAACATGGACTCTATTGCCTGCTTTTGGATCACTTCCCCCTGGCAGCACTAGCTTGCCTGGCCTCAGGGGATGAGGATATGCTCAGTCTTGATGTGAGTTGATGTGCTAGGGAAGGTTGAGGGGGGAAGAAGCTCCCCTTTTCTGGGGGGAAGGGAGAGAGGAGGAAAAGGGGAAAGGAGGGAATGGGAGGAGAGGAGAGAGGGGGCATCCTTAGGATGTAATGTAAATAAAAACAGACATAAAGGGCTGGAGAGATGGCTCAGAGGTTAGGAGCACTGGCTGCTCTTCCTGAGGTCCTGAGTTCAATTCCCAGCAACCACATGGTGGCTCACCACCATCTATAGTGAGATCTTGTGCCCTCTGCTGGTGCCGACACATTCATGCAGATAGAAGATAATAAATAAAAAATTTAAAAAAAAAGACATAAAAGTAAATAAAAAGATTAAATGTTAGAAAAACAACAAAATTATAGGAATTTTTACTTATCTAGTTATATGCCATTAAAATATTCATATAACCATTAAAATAAATTCTCTTAGTTGTCAAGAATTAAACTGTACACAGCCAATGGAGGTTCATGCCTTTAATATCGGTGTTTGGAGACAGAGGCAGGCAGATATCTGTCTTTGAGAGCAGCCTGGTCTCCAGAGCAAGTTCTAGGAGAGCTAGAGCTCCACAGAGAAACCTTGTCTCAACCCCCCACCCCTCCAAAAAAACCCAAAACAAACAAACAAACAAACAAACAAACAACTTGTTGGGTTATACAGCAATATCCAACTATTTACTGCCTTCAAGAAACACAAATGCTAGAGAAGACATGCACAGACTGAAAGAGACAGGACAGAAAATAATATTCAAAGCAAACAGAACCTGAAAGTTAGCAGGTGTATCTATGTATACGAATATCTGACAAAGCTGACTTAAAGCTAAAATTAGTAGAGACAAGAAGAGAAGAATACATAAATACAATTAATAATAATAATAATAAACAAAAGGAAAAGAAATAATGTCTATGTCTATGCCCAAAATTTTGCTATACTCAATTTCATAAATCAAGTTTTATTGGACAAAAAGAAACAAACAACCCCTAATACAATAATAGTGGGTGACCTCAATACTGTAGTCCACAATAGATAGATCTTTTAGACAAAACAAAACAAAAAATCAACAAAGAAACTTAAGTTAAATTAAAGTATATATCAAATGGGCAAAGCACATCTAGTGAGCAATATATAACTGCAGAAAACACATAAAACGTTGCCCAAATTGTAATTTAGGCCATAAACTAAATGTTAATAACCACAAAAACTTGAAAGAATTTTCTGCACCTTGTCATTATAGAATGGAAGTAGAAATAATCAGCAAGAGAAATTAGAGCAACTGTACAGACTCGTGGTAACTGAGCAACACACTTTTCAAAGATTAGTGGCTAATTGAATAATTCAGAAAAAAAATAAAACATTTATGCCCCTCCCCAAGTCTACTGATAGGAGAGGTTTTCTTTTCCTTCCTTCTGATCCTAGTCTATTAGGTCTCATCAGGAGTGGCTGCATTGTCTTCTTCTGTGGCCTGGTAATGTTGCTTCCCCCTCAGGGGGCGGTAATAAAAGAGCAGGCCAATCAGTTCATGTCAGAGACAGTCCCTGTTCCTATTACAATGGAACCCACTTGGATACTGAACTGCCATGGGCTACATCTGTGCAGGGGTATTAGGTTATCTTCATGCATAGCCCTTGGTTGGAGTATCAGTCTCAGGAAAGACCCCTGTGCACAGATTTTTTGGGTCTTTTGCTCTCCTTGTAGAGTTCCTATCCTCTCCAGATCTTACTGTTTCCCACTTCTTTCTTAAGATTCCCTGCACTCTGACCAAAGGTTGCCTATAAGTCTCAGCATCTGCATTGATAGTCTGTAGGGCAGAGCCTTCCAGAGGTCCTCTGTGTCAGGCTCCTGACTTGTTCCCTCTTTTCTCCTTCCTCTGATGTCCATCCTCTTTGCCTTTCTGGATAGGAATTGAGCATTTTAGCAAGAGTCCTCCCTCTTGATTAGTTTCTTTAGGTGTACAGATTTTAGTAGGTTTATCCTATATTATATACTGTGTTGTGGGTAAAATTCACAGAGAATAACAATAGTGTTAGTAGCATGGAGAATGGGTGTGAGTAACCTTTGGGAGGAGGTGTTATAATGTAACCATGAGGTGGAAATGTTCTATAGCTTCACACTTTCCACAAAGCCATTAAGATGCATACAATAACTATGCACAGCTTATGACTTGTCAATCATTTCTCAACAAATTGGGTTTAAATAATTGAATAAATAATTTTTCATAAAAAAACCATTTATAAAATCAAATGAAAACAGAAAGAACACTTATGTGACTCTGTGGGATGAAGCAAAATCAGCTCTAATCGGGATTTTTATAACTGTGAGTGCTTACATGAACATAAAAATAGAGATAAATAAACAACTTAACAATACATTTGAGATCATAGACAAAAGTAGTCCAAAATGAAAAGCAACAGAAGGAATGAGAAAAGGTCAGAGCTGAAATTAATGAAATCAAGTCTAACAGAACACTACAAAGAATCAGAGAAATAGTTATTGGAAAAGATTAACAAAACTGATAACCCTTAGACCAAGCAAATGAAGGATGAACCAAATAAACAAAATCTGAGATGAAGAAAGGAATATCACATGACTTACTACTGCAATTCATAAGTGTATTAAGGAATATTTTGAAAACATGTACATCCATAAGTTACAAAAACTATATCTGAGCCCAGGGGTGTTTTCTGAGACTGATACTCCAACCAAGTACCATGCATGGAAATAACCTAGAACCCCTGCTCAGATGTAGCCCATGGCAGCTCAGTGTCCAAGTGGGTTCCATTATAATAGGAACAGGACTGTACAAGTGGGTTCCCTAGTAAGGGGAACAGGGGCTATCTCTGACATGAACTCAGTAGCTGGCTCTTTGGTCACCTTCCCCTGGTGAGGGAGCAGTCTTACCAGGCCATAGAGGAAGACAATGCAGCTGGTCCTGATGAGACCTGATAGGCTATGGTCAGATGGAAGATGAGGAGGGGTCCTTATCTTTGGACTAGGGTAGGGGCATGGGAAGAGAAGAGAGAGGGAGGGCAGGATTTGGGAGGGGATGAGGAAGGGGACAAGGAAGGGGACAAGGGAGGGGGCTACACCTGGGATACAAAGTGAATAAATTATAATAAATTTTAGAAATCTCAAAAAGAAAGAAAATGCTTTTTCTTTTCTAGATACAATAGGACCTCTACAAAATTGAACAAGGAAGATATAGAAAACTTGAATAGAACTATGATATTGACAAAGTATTAAATGGTCTCCCAATGAAAGAACCCCAATTCCAGACAGATTTGCTGTGGAAAATATTTAATCAGACCCTTATAGAATAACTACACAAGTGCTTTTCAAAGTACTCCAAAAATAGAAAAAGGAAATATACTTATGGACTCATTGTATAAAGCCAGTATTATCCTGAATCAAAAGTGGATAAATGATACAACTATAAAAGAAAACCATTTTCATCTGTGATGAAATTTTCATTCCTTGATTGAAATTCCTTTGTAAAATATTTTCAAACTGAATTCAACAACACTATGATAAATGATGACAAAGTCTGTTTTATTCTAGCAAGGACGTAGCCATGTATTAATAAACATGAGAAAGCATGTGATCCAGCTGCAGGCTGAGGAGACACAATGGAAGTTGCAGTTTCCAAGCTGTGGCCACTGACCTGTGCTTTTGGAGAAACCTTTCAAGCAGCTCCCAACAAAGAGGAGGAGGAGATAGTAGGTTCATCTCCAATCCTGAGGAATAGCAAATTACACTGCAGAGCCATAGCAACTAAAATGGCATGGTATTGGCCTAAAAATGGATATAAAAGCCGAAGGAGTAGGATATAGAACCAGATATGAATCAGCACATTTATGACCATATGATTCTCAGCAAAGATTAATAAAACACACAAAAGAGACAGAGAGACTTTAAACAAGTATTTTAGAGACAAGATCTCTCTATGTAGTCCTGGCTGCCTTGTAACTTGCTAGTAATAGACCAGACTGGCCCCTAACTCTCAGAGATCATCCTGCCTCTGCCTTCTTGGGCTGGTGGTCCTGGGTTGTAGAGCAAAGCAGGTCGAGAAAGTCATAGGGAGAGTCAGTGAGCAGCACTCCTCCACGGCCTCTGTATCAGGTTCTGCCTTGAGTCCCTGTACCGACTCCTTTGAGAACAGACTGAAAAGTGAAACTGTAAGCTGAAATACTCCCCTTCATCTTCAGGTTGCTTTTGGTCATGGTGTTATATCATAACAATAGAAACTCTAACTAAGATTCTATGTTATTTTTTTTCCTTTCAATTTAGAAAGACACCATTTACTTTAAACTTGAGACTTACTTATGTGTATACTTAAGATACATCTGCTTTTTGATATTTCCACGGTTCTTTTGTGTAAGGTCTGAGTATGTAGAAGATAATGGCCAATCAGACGTAATTACCAATATGTGTGTACAAGACTCAGGTGGCTATGTTCCCATGACCAAACTGGGTACAACTCCAAGTTCTCAGGACTGGGATCTGTGGAACGAAACTGTGTGTCTCCGAAAGGATCAATTTTACTATATTTGTAGACTTCCAATCAAGTTTAGGCCCTCAAAATTGTTGTTCATTTTACATTCTGATTTGTGAAAAACTTTGCTCACTGGGTGAAATTAAGAGTATCATCATTGCTAATTTCTATTGACCTTCCGCTTTGTCAAACACCAGACACTGTGACAAGATTTTATTCATGATTGATATTGTCACCTATTGTGTAAATATGTCCTCTAAAATTCATGTATTCAAGTATGGTTGCCATGCAGACTCTCATAAATGAGGTGTGTCCAGGTGTGGAGAGCTGCCTAACCCTCCTTTTGTTCTTCTGCCAAATGAAGACACAACAAAGTGCCACCACAACACAGCATGCCGGTACTTTGAGTTTTTGACTGTCCACTTTTCAAAGATGTAAGGAGGAAAAAAAAAACACACCAAAACAAACCACCTTCTGTTATTTGTAAACTTCCCAGCCTAAAGTATTTGGTTATGGGAGTAAAATGAGAAAGACAGTGGTGGTAAGAAGTTAGTAGAAGGGCAATAAGAAGAAATGGCCATATGCAACTTGAGTTTTTTTGGAGTTGGAACATCTTATTTAAATTAACTGGAGATGGAAGTTTCTAATCTTTTTATGTGGTCTGAAGGGGAAAATTTGTGGAGTATAGTTCTACTCATTATGTAGAGAAAATATGCTAGTAAGAAGTATACCAATATTTCACCTTGGTTCCCACCTCATTGATGAGATGCCCACACATGAGCTTTCTAAAGAAAGGTTTGCCAGTTAAAATTGTCCCAACATGGGTGAACTGTGTATCTCAGTTGTCAACGATGTTATTGAAAAGACTAAAATTAGAATGCTGGGGAAAGAGGTCTAAGGATCTGTGAAAGAAAGATGTGGATTTTCTTTTGAAGGAAAAACCATGCTCTGCTCTACTCTTCAAATAATATGCATTCTCCCAATGTGCATTTAATCTTTGTGGGAAAAGAGGTTGATGCGCTATCCAGCCTGGGATAAGTACTGGGTATTTATTGGGAGGAGGCCATTAAAGAGTAGTGTATAAAACATACAGTCAGTCAGAATAATTAAACCTCTTTCTTATTCCCTGCCTGCTACATTATCTGAGCATGCAGGCTAAAGAAATGATCTATTTGTGCACCATTCAAGGAACTGTATCAATGTGGACTACTTTTAGTAAGACTTTTGAAACAAAACATAGACACTATTTTATTCTGTTATGGGCTTTTAGTGCATATTCATCACTACATAATATGAGATTTGAAGTTCTTTCAAATGTTTTCATGTCCCAAGGCTTTTTGTGAGAATGAGCTTTTTTATGGTCCCTTCTTAAAAATCAGAAAAAGGCCAGTCATGGAGTGCAAACAGACCTCTATTTGTATTCTCTCTGTAAACTCCAAACCGTTATTTCACTACTACCTATAGAATGGTCCCCAACACTTAGAACATTTGATAGTGATTGAAGAACAAGGCTGATGACACCAAAGAAGCTTAAGTATGTCTGGTGGTTGACAGTCGCACATAGCAGCATGATGGATAGCACAGGCAAATTGCATAAGAAAATCCCTGTCCAAACCACCATCTCCTTAGAGAAACTGTAACCATGTATTTCCTTTGAATTCTAAAGCATGTTCTTAGTTCATTTTTCATACATTCAGTTTCTGAATAAGTGTAGAAGACTACATAAGGAAAAGGCTTATTCATTTCCTTTTTGTTTTGTGTTTGCTGTGTTAGCCCAGGCTGGTCCTGAACTTGCAGTGATCTTCTGGCTTCTGGCTCCCAAGTGTTGGAATTACAGACGTGCACCATTATGCCCGGCTTGAGAAAGGAGATCACAAGCACAGGCAGAAGGTATCTTGGGGATGTATGATCAAAAAATGTTAACATAATTTGACTTAAAATTGGAATGTAAGTTGTTAAATTTTTCCTCATTATTGTGGAGGACAGAATGTGGGGATAGATGCTGGTTGAGGAAATAGAGGAGACAGACAGACAGACTGGGTGACCAGAGTCTTGATATTCTATCCTGGACAACAAGCCCAAATGTGCTGGCTGAGAGAGATGGAGAGAAGTGAATGAAATTGGAAAGGAGCACTACTATTGCTTTGGGTGGTTGTACTGGTTAGGTTTTTTTTTTTTGTCACCTTGACACAACCTAGAGACACCAAGAAATATCAACTGAGCAATGGCCTCCCTCAGATTGGTCTGTGGGCATATCTGTGGAGGCATTTTCTTTCTTTAAAAATATTTTATGTATATGGATGTTTTATATGTATGTCTGTGCAGCTCATGCATACAGTTCCTGCAGAGGCCAGAAGAGGCTGTTGGATCCTCTGGACAGATGGTTGTAAGCTGCTATCTGAGTGTTAGGAATAAAATATGGGTCCTCTGCCTCTGGTTGAGAATCCAGTGCTTTCAACTTCGGAGCCATCTCTCCAGCACTCTGGGGGGAGTGTTCTTGATTGCTAATTGGTGGTGGAAGGCCAAGCCCACAGTGGGAGGTGCTTTGGGTCCCCAGTTGTACTTAAAGAACTTAATGGAAACCAGTAAGCAGCATCCCCCCATGCTCTGCTTTGGTTTCTGCCTCTAGGTTCCTGCTTGAGTTCCTGCTCTGATGGCATGCTACATGCGAGTGCAAGTCAAATAAACCGTTTTCTCTGTGAGGTTATTGTGGGTCATGGTATTTATCACAGCAACAAAAAACAAACTAGAACAGTGGTCAAGAACGGCAGTTCCATTCTTAGTCACTATTCACCATATTAAAGCTTATGCCTTCTGATTTAATGCTGGGTACCTGCTATTAAACAGTGAGGTAGCTTCAAGCACTCCAAGGCATTTATTTTATTTATTATTTTATTTTGTTCCAGGTAAGCAATGAATGAATATAAACACCAACATACATGTTGGCATACCCGGTAAGGTATAAGAATTGATGCTGTGAATGCATACGACAGGATAACCCAAGACAGAATGCTTCATGTTAAAGAGAATATATCATCTAATAGGAGAAACAATATAGATGCTGCAGAAATTCTTGCCCAAATAATATATCTTATTTATGTATTTACTTATTTAATTTTATTAATTATAGTTTATTCACTTTGTATCCCAGCTGTAGCCCACTCCCCCATCTCCTCCTAAGCCCACCCTTCTTCCCTTTTCTTCTCCTATGCCCCTCCCCCAGTCCTCCTCCCCTTCCCCTGACCCTAGTCTTTCAGGTCTCTCATCAGGACTGACTTCTTTGTATTCCTCTGTGGACTGGTAAGGCTGCTTCCTTCTCAGGTGGATGTGATCATGTCACCTCCCATGAGTTCATGTCAGAGACAGCCTACAGATTGGGAAAGGACCTTCACCAACCCTATATCTGAAAGAGGGCTAATATCCAGAATATATAAAGAACTTAAGAAGTTAAACCGCAACAAATATTTTTAACATTAAATTTTTTTAACATTAAAATTTTATAAAATTTAGCTTGCCATTATACATTTGTGGAATTCTTATAAGGAAGAATAAGTAAAATGTCCTCTCCCTATTAAATTATCTCATGTTACCATGTGGGGGCTGGAGAGATGACCCAGTGGTTAAAGGAACTGGGCTGCTCTTCCAGAGTATCTGGGTTCAGTTCCCAGTACCCATACGGCAGCTCACAACCCTCTGTAAAACTCCAGTTTCAAGGGATCCAATACCCTCTTCTGACTACCTCAGGCACCAGGCATGTGCACGGTGCACATACATACATACAAGCCAAATGCCGACACACATAAAATAAGTAATTAAATATTTATTTAAAAAATTTTATCACGTTATTTTCTTTTTCACATTTTTTTTTTTTTGCCACAAATGGCAATTTTTTTTTATTTCTGACTAAAAACATCTGAAAGTTTCATGACACTTAGGCACTAAGATGTTTCAGTTAAGTATTCCTGTAAGACTACAATCTGTAGTTCTGAAAACTACTAATCATTTCTGCAAACCAAGTCCTATATGGAAACAGACTCTTCACTAGACTCTTCACTCAAAAGTTCTAGCTACATTACATGAATTGTCTAGGCAAATACTTTTTAGCATTATGGTAAAAAGTCATTCAGGCAGTTCTAAAGACTTATGTGCTGAAGCTCATGTTCATCTCCAGGATTTGTATCAACATGATAAATCGAAATTCTTATTGCAATTGCAATTTGTTTCAAATACAGGAAGGCAGGATTATGCTCTGTAAAGATTATCAATATTTTAAAAGTGTCAGTTCCCTTATAGATACATTCAACTTCTGATCATATTGACTGACCTTTTCCAGCTCTATGCAGATCTGCCCTATCTTCCCTACCCAACACTTGTAAAATTAAACCCGAAATGGACAAAGTTGAATTCCCTAAATGTTCTCTGGAATGTGTGGTCTTCCATGGGCATATGGCTTACTTACCAGGGCCTATTCTCCGAGCAAACTGAACCTCTCCTCCCTTAGCAGCTAATAATTGCTAATATTGCCACAGCTAGGCTTGGATGTATGTGTCAAACTGTCCTTTCCATACTGGGATTTGGTCTGGCTTGGGCTTGTATAGTTTTTATGTATAATGTCACACTGTGGTGAGTTCATATGTGTAGCTTCCCTGTGGTGCCTAAAAGACAACGTTTCTTTATAGTCATTCACCATCTCTGGCTCTTATACTCTTTCCACTCATTTCCCCATTTTCAATAATAATCTCTGAGCTTGGAAGGGTGTGTGTGTGTGTGTGTGTGTGTGATATTCCCTTTAGGACCGAAATTCTGAAGTTCTCTTATTCTTCGTAGTTTGCCTAGTTGTGTACTTTAGTCTGTTAATCACCATCTATTGCAAAAGATTCTCTGATGAAGGCTGAGCACTGCATTGATCTATTATAAGTCAGCAGGAGTCAGTTTAATACTATGTCCATTTAGCAGAATAATAATGATAGCAGTTTCTCCCTTAGGTCCTTTGTCCTATTTAGCCATAGGGTCTTGACCCAGTGATGGTGCCAGATGTGGGCTTCATTTTGAGGAGTGGAGCTTAGATCTAATGAGAAAGTCCTTGGTTACTTCCATGATAATTGTGCCATTATTGCACCAGTTGCCATGTCTTGTCAGGCCAGTAATTTTTGTAGTTCACGGGCTTCACAGATGGGTATAACTGATCATTACTTTTTTCTCTGTTGACATGCATAGCACCCTGAGGCACAGTGAAAGCTAGCTAGTAGAAATGAAGCTTCCAGGTCAATAGGGTTTCTTTCCTAATTTTATTACTCAGGTACATAATGTCTTCACCAATAGGGTCTTCAGGTCAAGTTTTGGAGAGAAACCAAGAGAACTGGCCATAGTCCGTAACATTTAGGGCCTGTGGGACAACCCTATCAACCATTACTGTGTTCCATTCAAGTATGCATCTCCAATGGATAGTGATTAGCTGAAATTCGTTTTTCATTATTTGAGTCCATCAAGTGTAAGGCATTGAGGTATTTTGATAGGGTATATTTAAATTCTCCAGGCAGTTCTGCAACTCATTCTGTAGTACAGCGTAGCCTTGAATGTACAATTCTATTGCCTCAGCCTCCTAAGCTCTGAAATTGCCGGTGTTCACTCTCAAGGCCTATCATTGTTTTTCTGAGACGATAAATCCCTTCTTTAACCACAGGAATTTTGTTTTTACTGCACTTTAGGTGCACTTTTGGACGAGTAGCTAACGTGTTAATAATATTGAGATGTTGTCCAGATAAAGGATTTCCTACATAGAGAACTTTTTAACATAATATTTTTATTGATTCATTGGGAATTTCACATCATGCACCCTGATCACACTCATTTCCCATTCCTTCCATATCTATCCCCTACCATGTGACTTCCCTACCCCCCAAAAAATTAAAAAATAGAAAAAAATTTCAATCTGTGTTTCTATATGCTCATGGGCACTATTAAACTTTCAGGGGCCTGCCCCTTTAATAGAACTGAGTCATTCCCCTCCCTGTGTCAGAAGCCATCAATTGTGGAGAGCTACACTACAGTATCTCCATCACACTTTAATGAGTTCTCTTATGTGACTTCCGTTTAAGGTGTTACATCTTTTGAGGGGGTGTTGAGGTGGGGGTAGTGGTTATTACAGAACCTTCTATGTTGCTCTTTCCTAGCTGTATGTCTGCAATTATGGGTATCACTGTCAAAGTAGCTTCTTTGCTTTTACAGTCAGTGGGAGCACAGACCATGGGCTTCCACACGGTTTCTGATGACAGCACAGACTTCAAACATGGTCCCTGCCTATAGAAGGACCACAGACCCAGACAAGGCCCTCGGAGGTAGCCAGACCATGGACACCAACACTAACACGAATTCAGGCATTAGCCCAGACCATGGACATGCTCACAGCCTTTGGTGATAACACAGGCAACGAACATCAACACAGATTCTGGTTGTGGTACGACTTTGGATCCAGGCATAGCCCTGGGTAACAGCACAGACCTGTCCACTTACCATGGCCTCAGGTGGCAGCAAAGGCCAGTAAGATCAGTATGGCCCCTAGCAGTAGCACAGCCTCAAACTTACCAAAATCTGCCTGCCTCTGCCTCCCAAGCACTGGGCTTAAAGGCATGTACCACCATGTCTGGCTAAAGAAGGAAATTTTAATATAAATTATCCATTGAAAAACTATATACCAGGCATCAAAGAAATGATGCAAGTGTGTTAACTCATTTTTCTATCAGAACTTCGAGAAAATAATGCTACTGTTTCCTTATAAATAATACATTTAGATAATAAGACTAATAGTTAAGGAAGGCATGATGTAGGTTAGATCCAAGAAGGAAAATCACAGAATGGCACTGAATCATCAACTTTGTTCAACTGAGCATCTAACAGAATGTCACTTCTCTGCACCTGATGTTGACTCTGTTGAAAGCAGAGATGGTGGTCAGAGAGGAAATACGGACATGAAAGATGGATTGGCAAGGATAGACTTGGTGCCCTGAGAACACAGCAGAGACCACAAGGAGGGTTCATAGGTACAGCATCCTCCACTCAAGGGACTGTCACTTTTCACAACAGAGGAGCATAGAAACATCAGTTTATCTGGGGTGTTCAGGAAGGGGCTTGATAACTTGGAGACCTGGGTGCTGCTATACACCAAAATGTGATCCAGTAAGCCAGAAATGTGCATGGGTTGTAGCAGTATCTGCCCTTCCCGGGTTCATTCCAGGAAACTGACTCCACTGAAATTCTGCCTTGCAAGGTCATTTCTCTTTGTCCAAGCTAGCCAAATTTGGAAGAATTCATGGAAACTTATTTCCAAGAAAGCTACACTGCTTGCTACAGTTTCTCCACACAAAGGTTAAGCAATAGCTAATTTAATATTAATAAGTGATAGGGCCAGAAGTTATACCAAGATCTACCGAATACCAGACCTGGATTATAATTAACCACAGTCCAAAGGGCTTTATTGCTTTTTAATTCACAGGTCAAAAGAGTGTATTCCATAAGTAATTAATTCATTAACAAAAATGGGAGAATATTCTCACTGTTGGACATTAGATAACAAAGAACCTCCACCCACTCCTTCCGTTTTATTTTGAGAGCAAATTTTAGAAAAGGAGGGAATCAGTAGGGAAGCTTCCTGGAGGAGGATAAAGGGAGCAGGACAGGCAGTTATGGGGTAACAGCTTTGTTCACCCTGTTCAGTAGTGAACAGTGTGCTAGCCTTGCTCTCTTTTGCTTCAGCTCTGGGTGGGCGTTCATTTCAGAGGGAAAGCTGTGTTCCTGCTGGGCTCCATTTGGGACTCACCTGTGGGCACTGACCCATGTCCTTCTGTGGTGGCTCACAGAATATTAAGAATTCATTTATTGTGCTGGTATTTTGATGGGAATTGCATTGAATCTGTTGATTGCTTTTGGTAAGATGGCCATTTTTACTATGTTAATCCTGCCAAGCCATGAGCATGGGAGATCTTTCCATTTTCTGATATCTTCTTCTAATTCTTTCTTCAGAGACAAAGTGTTTTTCATACAAGTCTTTGACTTTCTTGGTTAGGGTCATACCAAAGTATTTATGTCCTTTGTGGCTATTGTGAAGGGTGTTGTTTCCCTAATTTCTTTCTCAGCCCTTTTGTCTTTTGTATACAGGAGGGCTACTGATTTTTTTTGAGTTAACTTTGTATCCAGCCACTTTGCTGAAGGTGTTTATCAGCTGTAGGAGCTCTCTGCTAGAATTTTTAGGGTCACTCAGGTATACTATCATATCATCTGCAAATACAGAACACCAACAGCACAGGCTCTAAGATCAACAATCAATAAATGGGACCTCATGAAACTGAAAAGCTTCTGTAAAGCAAAGGACACTGTTGTCAGAACAAAACAACTACCTACAGATTGGGAAAGGATCTTCACCAACTCTATAACTGACAGAGGGCTAATGTCCAGAATATATAAAGAAATCAAGAAGTTAAAAAGCAACAAATCAAGTAATCCAATTAAAAAAATGGGGAATAGAGCTAAACAGAGAATTCTCGATAGAGGAATATCGAATGGCAGAGAAACACTTAAAGAAATCCTCAACATCATTAGTCATCAGGGAAATGCAAATCAAAACGACTACAAAATTTCACCTTACACCCATAAGAATGGCCAAGAACAAAAACTCCAGTGACAACACATGCTAGAGAGGTTGTGGGGAAAGGGGAACCCTCCTCTACTGTTGGTGGGAATGTAAACTTGTACAACCACTCTGGAGATCAATCTGGCGCTTTCTCAGACAATTAGGAATAGCACTTCCTCAAGATCCAGCCATACCACTCCTAGGCATACATCCAAAAGAGGCTCAAGTACACAAAAAGGACATTTGCTCAACTATGTTTGTAGCAGCTTTATTTGTAATAGCCAGAAGCTGAAAACAACCTAGATGCCCCTCAACTGAGGAATGGATACAGAAATTGTGGTACATCTACACAATGGAATATTACTCAGCAATAAAAAACAAGGAAATCATGAAATTTGCAGGTAAATGGTGGGAACTGGAAAGGATCATCCTGCGTGAGGTATCCCAGAAGCAGAAAGACACACACAGTATCTACTCACTCATATAGACATATAATATAGGATAAACTTACTAAAATCTGTACATTTAAAGAAACTAATCAAGAGGGGGGACTCTGGCTAAAATGCTCAATCCCCATCCAGAAAGGCAAAGAGGATGGACATCAGAAGAAGTAGAAAACAGGGAACAAGTCAGGAGCCTACCACAGAGGGCCTCTGAAAGGCTCTGTCCTGCAGACTATCAAAGCAGATGCTGAGACTTATGGCCAACTGTTGGGCAGAGTGCGGGGAATCTTATGAAAGAAATGGGAAATAGTAAGATCTGGAGAGGACAGGAGCTCCACAAGGAGAGCAACAGAACCAAAAAAAAAAAAAAAATCTGAGCACAGGGATCTTTCCTGAGACTGATACTCCAACCAAGTACCATGCATAGAGATAACCTAGAACCCCTGCACAGATGTAGCCTATGGCAGTTCAGTGTCCAAGTGGGTTCCATAGTAATTGGAACAGGGACTGTCTCTGACATGAACTGAGTGGCCTGCTCTTTGGTCACCTCCCCTTGAGGGGCAACAGCCTTACCAGGCCACAGAGGAAGACAATGCAGCCACTTCTGATGAGACCTAATAGACTAGGATCGGAAGGAAGGAAAAGAAGACCTCTCCTATCAGTGGACTTGGGGAGGAACATGAGTGGAGAAGGGAGAGGGAGGGAGGGCTTGGGAGGGTAGGAGAGAGGGAACTACAGAGGGTATACAAAGTGAATAAAATGTAATTAATACAAAATTTAAAGAAAAAAGAATTAATTTATTTGTTCATTTTAAAGCTGGAGCTTGTTATTCTCCACTGAGAATGCTATGGAAAATAATAAATAGATTGTGAACTCTAAACAACAGAAATATATTTCTTACATTCTGGAGGCTAAAGAGTGGTGTGCTTGCAGACTGAGTAAGTGGTGAAGGTCCATATCTAGGCTCATACACGGTGCCTTCTAAGTGAGTTTCATTTGGGAGAAGGGGTTAGTTATATGTCTGAGATTTCACGTACACATACATTTTCTGTTGCTTGAGATTGAAACTAGCGCTTTGTACATGAAAGGCAAGTGGTCTACCACCAAACTACAACACCCAGCCTTACAGTTCCTGTAATAAGGGTACTACATTCATGGGCTATTTGATCCCATGACCTAATTGCCTTTCAAAGACCTCTCCTAATACCATCGTCATGTAGTTTTAGTATTTCAACAGGGGAACCTACATCAGCTGATACCAGAGCCCTCAAGCTCGGAATGCACAAAATGGCAGTTCTTAGGCAGGTCAGCACTCTGTTCATGTCTGCATTTACTGTGAACATAATAAACCACGGTCTCTGGAGTAAATTCTTCTGAAGCGTTACAGCTGTGTGGGAGTCTTAGAATCTACATTATTCAGCAGAGACCCCGAGTGAATGCATGAGAAATGTGGCACTTATTCACATCAAGTATTTGCATTAGAAGTGAGACTTTTAAAATTATGACCATTATATCGTGACCTCTTTTAAGCATTTCATAACTTTTAACTTATATAGCAACAATTAAATAGATTGAATTTTCATTCTCAGTGCTTTGGGACATGAGAGGAATGGCTCATACAGCCAAACAGCAGAACCTTTCTTTTATTGTTGCTATTTATTGTTGAAACATGCTTCATTAATTAACCCTGTTTCTCTGCTAAAACAACTTATCATGATTTTTGTCCAGCTAGTGGTTTTCACTAGTATTCATCACTTGTTTTCTATGCAAAGAAATGTGGTGTCTTATTATCATAAAGGTATATGGTAAATTTTAGGAATAAGGTAATTTAAATATATTAATAAAATCATCTCCATAGGGGTTCTGTTGCAAATATAGTTATATGCTCCTCATCTTTCTCTCAGCAGTTCAGGTATCTACTGTTTTCTGCCTCTGGTCAGTCAGAATGTAAATGGAACTTTAGTTTGGCTCGTTGTGATCACAATGGATATTTTCAACTAGGGGTGTGCAATGAACTAAGATATGGGAGCTGCATAGGATCACAGAGCTGTGTTAACTATGGTCCTTGCTTTTTTTCATAATACATTGAAACCACAGACTATTTCATGTTCTAATATTTTTATAGTTTTATACTTCTCACACTATGTACTTCTGGTAGAAAGCATCTCTTTCATTTAAAAGAAGAACAGCAAAGAAAGATGCAGAATTAGCACATACGTTAGGAGAAAGACCACCTTAAAATAGTGACAACCCAGCTGGGATTTGTAACCTTGGTAAAATACATACTCTACAAATTATTTGTAGTTCTATAATTTTGTGACTTTAATACCAAAATAATATTAAGTCAAGATGGCAGTACATAGCTCTGCCCGATAGTATTAAGAAGTACCTTCTGGGCATAGGCAGATTCTGAGAACCCAAGTATGATAAGTTTGGAATATTTCTTTGCTATAACAAAGTAGGCATTAAAACATTTTATATGCACACACATATATTTATAAATGCATAAATACAACATGATCAGTCTGTATGATGTCATTTGTTTTGTAACAGCAATTAATGAAAAGAGATACCATGAATTTGAAAGAGAGAAAGGACCAGTTTATGGGAAGGTTTGAAAGGAAGAAAGGGAAGGGGGAAGTGGAATAATTATATTACAATCCCAAAATGTAGCCATATAATATAGGATAAACATACTAAAATCTATACTCTTAAAGTGGCTAAACAACAAGGAAGACCCTAGGGAAGAGGCTCAGTCTTCATTCAGAAGGACAAATGTGATAGACATTGGAAGCAGGAGAAGATGGGGAACAGGACAGGAGCCCACCACAAAAAGCCTCAAAGTCTCTACTGATCGAAGTATCAAAGCAGAGGCTGAGACTCATAGACAAACTTTAGGCAGAGTACAGGGAGTATTATGAAAGAAGGGGGAGATAGAAATATCTGGAGGGGACAGAAACTCTAAAAGGAGACCAACAGAGCCATAAAAACTGAGCCCTGGGGGCCCTGCAGAGACTGATACTCCAACCAAGAACAATGTATGGAGAGGGCATAAAACCCTGGCTCAGATGTAGCCAATAGACTCAGTATCCAAGTGGGACCCCCAATAAGGGAAGCAGGGGCTGTCTCTGGCATGAACTCAGTGACAGGCTCTCTGATCACCTCCCTCTGGAGGATGCAGCCTTGCCAGGCCACAGAGAAAGACAATGTGGCCAGTTCTGATGATACCTTACAGGCCAGGGTCAAAAAGAACGGGAGGAGGACCTCCCCTATCAGTGGACTAGGGGAAGCGCATAGGGGAGAAGAGGGAAGGAGGGTCGGATTAGGAGGAGATGAGGGAGGGGCTACAGCTGTGATACAAATTGAATAAATTGTAATAAATTACAATAATAAATAAAAATTAAAAAAATTAAAATGTTAAATATTAGAGCTAAAAATATAATGTTGTTATATCATCTAATATTGTTACATAGTATAATATACTTTATTATTACATTATATAATATACACTATATAATATACTTTCATTATATTAATGAATTCAATTAATGAATTCAATTATATTTCAATACTTAAAATAGCATTAAAATTTATGTATGTTAAAAAAAAGAAAAATAACAGTTTAAAGCTCTTCTGCATTTTTTGAGATGATCATTAAATCTGGCCCAGAGTCATTACTTGTTTGAAGCTTGTTGAATAATTGTCATGTGGATTTCAGGACCATAATTTGGTGCTAAGCTGGGTTTGTGGATATAGCATAGTTTTTTTTTTTTTTTTTTTTTTTTGTCCCTTAAACCATATGCTTTGAGATGTCTCACCAAAGTGGTGTGAAGAAGCCAGTCTGTGAATCGCTGCCTCACCTCTTCTGTACCATGCAAGCTGAGACGGAGGAAGAAGGCTGTGAAGGAAGGAAGCTGAGGCCGGGACCCAGATGTATTTTCCACAGGATGTTTAAGGTCTGCAGGACATGTGGGGCAACCAGCACAAATAAGTGAGGTACCGGCCTGAATACAGGGATCCGTAATACAGACTTTGTTAGTCTATCTTTCCTCACGGCCCCCTACCTCCTTCTCCAAAGTAGGGTTTGCATTGTTGTTTGTTGTATGTTTTAAAAATTTTAATATACCCAGAAAAACCTAACCCACAAATACCCACCAAAACCACCAAAACAAAAATCAAAACAAATTAACAAAAGACCAACAAGGCAAAAAATGCTCAAACAAACAGAAAGATAAAACAAAAACCCATGAAAATATTGTTGCGTTAGTTTTGTGTTGGCCAACTACTCCTGGACACGGGGCCTGCTCTAGAGTACAGTGGATAAATTCACTGAGACTCTATTGAAGAAAGCTGCTTTCTCCCTTTGCCAGGGAGTGTCAATTGCAATAGCTTCTTTGATATGGGGAGGACTCTGCGTCCACTTCCTCTTCTCATTGCTGGGACCCCATCTGGCTTGAACCCTGTCCAGGTTTTGTGCATGCTGCCCCAAGCTCTGTGAGTTTATACCAGCAACAGTACTACTGTGTTTAGAAGACACCGTTTCTTGGATTATTCCATCATTCTGGCGCTTAAAATCTTCTGTTTCCTCTTCTGTATAAATCCCTGAGCCTTGAGGAAGGGGATTGATGACGGAATCCTGTTGACTAAGTGCTCCAAAGTTCCTCATTGTCGTTCTCATCAGCACATTGCCCGGTTGTGGAGCTCTGCGTTAATTCTCGTCTACTGTAAGAAGAGGCGTCTGTGACGTGGCTTGGGTGAGATGTTGGTATCTAGGTGCAGCGGTGTGTCCGTAGGAGTCATTTTATTGCTGTGCTCTTTCAGTAAAATAATGCTACTAGATTTTGCCCCTAGTCTACTGCCCCTAGTCTACCTAGTCTCAGGTTCCTGGCCTTTTTAGCAGGGTCAGATGTGAGTTCCTTCATGTACTAGGCCTTAAATCCTATCAGAAAGTGTTTGATCACTTCCATAATGTTTGTGCCACTATTGCATTAGTATATTTTGCAGGCAGGTCGCTGTAGCAGGTTGCAGGCTTGTAGCTGAGTGATATTGATGATTACCTTTCTTCTCCAGTAGCCTTTATTTTTTATAGAGTTAAAAAAATGAGTATTAAAGGACTGAGTCACATTATATATACAGTTTCTTTGCCTTAATTTTTCCAATTATCTTTGTGTCTTTTGGAAAGCACAGAGGCTCCATGTAGAATCTGGGGCAGTGCAGTTTTAGCTTTTTCTTGAAATAAGAGCCTAGGGTGCTGATTTTTGACAGAGCTCTCCTGAAACTTAGCTTGCTTCTTTGAGTAAATATAACACTGATTAAAATATATTGACCTTTCCCTGGTTAAAAATATGCCAAATTCATTGTACTTCCTTTAAAAATATCTATCTATCTATCTATCTATCTATCTATCTATCTATCTATCTATCTATTTATTTATTTATTCATTTATTTATTTATTTAATGTGAGTAAATGCTTGATGGCATCATGTATATTAAACCACATACATACCTGGTGCTTACAGAGGCCTAAAGGAGGCATGTGGGTTCTGGGAACCAAATGCAGGTCCTCTGCAAGAGCAGCAAGTGCTCTTAATTACTGAGTCATCTCTCTAGCCCCTCCTGTATCTCTTGGCTAGAAATGAATTTCATTGTTAAATTGGAAATTTAAGGATAAGAATTAAGATGAAAATTATTAAGAAAAATACTCTGGCTATTGTCAGTCAAGTAGGTGGTAAGCACGTTTATTCTCTGGGTACTTATGTAAGTGTCTGAAGAGATTTTTCTGCTGGTAAGAATCAGTATCTTTTTTTTTTTTTTTTTGAGAAAACACACTCAAAGCAATTGATCACAGCCCTAGTATACGGGGCTCAAAATGGTACTTTCTCTTTCCTGTTTGCAAGGCTGCATGTCACCCTGGGACGTTATACATAGTATAAGGTTGTAAAGTTGTAAGTAAGTAGAGGAGCAATAAGTCACAAGGGAAATGGAATTTGGTACAACAAAAGGTTAAAAGAAAACAGTCATTCAGTTAGCACCTGAGGGGATTCTAAAACAATTCCTCTGATTCATCCTCAATAATTCTTGTGTGTGTTGGGGGGGGGGGTAAATTTTACTGTTTCTATGTGCGGCAGGAGTTGTGAGATAATACCTGGCGATTAGCATAAGCTTGAAGCCAAATAGCTGGAAAAACATGTTCCAGGACACTGCAGATGCAATCACATTTCTATAAAAGGAATCTGCTGGGCATTCCACTGGCGGAACATCAAGCATGAAAGGATCGTGTAATGGGTTTCAGTCATTATCTTAACCCAGAACCCCTCAGCCATGGTCATGTGCACTGCTAGTCACGTGCTGTGAATCCAGCAGGAACTGAGGCAGGAGCGTCATGGAAGATGCTTTCCTTTTCCTGAGGTTTGAGTGGCTTGGTTTTTTGAGAGTCACTGAGAAGAAATGGCTGCTTAGAGCACACCTGCCCTGTGGCAGCGGTGCCTTTAGGGGAAGTAGACAGCGGGGCTGGAGAAGAGCTCTGGAGACAGTGAGTGCTTCCTGAAGCTGTTGACCTCCTTGCTTCGGTGGCCACTTGAAGTCTGCAGAAGAGCTGAGGCAGGGACTCCGTGGCTAAGAGCGCCTGTTGTTCTTATCAAGCACCTGGGTTTGATTCCCAAACAATCATGGTGATACAACCATTTGTAACTCCAGTCCCAAGAATTCCAGGTCCCCTTTGACTTTTGAGGGCGCCAAGCATGCAAGTGGTGTGCGCATGCGTACATGCAGGCGAAACACGTTACATAAGATAAAATCATCGAAAAAGAATAAAAGTCAGTTGAAACATGACCTAATCCAGGGAATTCATTCGTATGTGTTTGTGTTAGAGTATGGTTTTGGATGTATTATTATAAGTCAGCAGTTATAATTATGCTAATGGTCTAGCTGTTTCCTAAACTGTTTAAAGCCAATCAGTCTTTGAAAAATTTGAAGAAGTGATACACAGAACATTCATTAAGGTAGAGGGTTACAAAGTTAAGGCAGGAGTTACATTACAAAAAGTTATCCTCAATAGCGTTCTGATACACTACGCTATCACACAGAAGAGACAGAGGGAAACTATTTCATTTATATCACCACAAGGATCTAAACCTAGAAATAGCTTTTGGGAATATTCAGAAACTTGAAAAAGAAAATTATGAAACCCTACATGACAGTGTCATGGAAAGACCTGAGGAATCAAACAGGTGTACCTTGAAAAATAAGATTAGTGTTTTAAAAGAAGTCTGTTCTGTTTAGGTTTGTTCTATGTTCGTGATGACATTAATAAAAGAATAAACTCTATTGCTAGGGAATATTGTGAAGAACCCAGGAAAGCATTCTAAATTCTGCTTTGAAGAATTTAAGTGGTACAAAAGCAGCTGGAAGAAAGCTAAAAAACAAAAAAATGAAGAAGGAACATTGCCTTAGCAGATGTGAAGATGTGTTATAAAGCCAATTAAATAAAAACCAGATGATGCCGAGTCAGGGTATCAAGCCTCAGACCCAACTGTGTTCAAGAATTATTTTACTCAAGAAAAAGTTGGCATTTGGACAATGGCATTTTTTTAAAAAAAGGATGTTTAACACATACAAGAAACAATGTATGTGTGCAATATTTTGAGAGGAAATGATATTCCTATAATGTTCTTTATTTTTACTTATTTATATTTATTTTTAATTTAAAATTTTATACAATGTATATTTTTGTGTATGAGCATAACTGCTTATTTGATATTTTTTAGTTTTTGAAAGTAGGCTATAATTACAGCATTTTTCCTATTACTTTTTAAAACTCCCTCTGACCCTCCTCATACGCCCTGCCTTGCTAGCTCTCAAATTCATGGTGTTCACTTCTTTAATTGTCATATATATTTGTAAATACATAAATAATCAGTCCTTATAATGTTACTTGCATGTATATACATTCAGACACACCCACTTAGTACTGGAAAACCAGTTGGGGTGCCTCTTCACTGCCATTTTATAATTGCCTGTAGGGTTGAGGCCTCATGAGCGTCCTTCCTTCTTCATTAGCATGACTATTGATGTTGTCCCTGTTCAGGTCCTGTCTAGGCATCTATGTTGGTGAGACTTCATGGGGCAGCTTTCTTGACATTTCTAAGAGATAGTCTCACAGCAAACTTCTTGTTCCTCTTACATTCTTTGTAACCCCTCTCCTGCTATGATCCCTGAGCCTTAGGTGCAGAGGTTGAGTAGTATATCAGATAAGAAATTGCTTTTAGGGAAAAGGCTACTAGGAAAATCTCTTTGTGAGTGCACTCAGACATCTTCTATTATGATGATGATGATGATGATGATGATGTTTTTTTGAGACAGGGTTTTCTCTGTGTAGCCATGGCTCTCCTGGACTCATTTTGTAGACTAGGCTGGCCTCAGATCACAAGATATCTGCCTGCCTCTGGTTTTCTGAGTGTTGAGATGAGCATATATTAATTAATATGAATATCGATTTATTTTAATTAAATTATTATATGTGGATGAGGATTCATCACAGATTTGTGGTGATGTTAGTTCTTTTTTTTGTAATAGTTTGCTTTTTTCTTTATTTTAGTGATTTTGTAACTTGACTAAAGCTTTCACCATTTTGATATTTGTTATCTTTTTGTTTTCATCAGCTTAATAATTCTATATTTGTAACATATTATATATATAATATATTCTATATTTGCAATGTATTCTGTATTTTTATAAGAAATATCGGAACTATGGGAAGGAGTTACACATATGCTGGAGAAAGAGAGGACAATCATGCCCACGTGACTTCCCTGTGGGAAGGATAAAGGTGTGATGTTTCGTTAAAGCATGATAGGTAAAAGGTAGCGACCTCACAGCTCCTTCATATGTGCAAGTAAAACTGGGTAATTGCTGGAACAGAGTTCAACCAACAGGAACTGTGAGTTGAGGCATTGACATAAAGAGCTACAAGCATAAGTGATGTCAAAACAAAATACCTGGTGATGGGTAACTGTCCTTAATGACCATGCAAAGACCCTCCCCCCAGGAATCCCATAGGCTCAGTTTTTCTCCAAATCCAGTAAGATTTGGATTTTCTTAATAGTTGGAAGTTAACTAATACAGCATATGTACAGAATGTTTGTACAATTCATTCACATTATGGGTCCTCTGACTTGACTTTTCAAGTTACTTCAAGATCTCCAAGATTCATGTTTAGCGCTTGTATTCTTTCATTGAGATTTTTATTACCATTGGCCATGATTCTTTTCTGTGTTTTTTTTTAATTTTGTATTTGTGTGTATGAGTGTGCATGCATGTGTGTATACGTGTGCAATGGTGCACTTATGACAAACAAGTTGCAGGAGTCACTTTTCTCCTTTTACCATGTGGTCTATATGGCCCAAACTCAGGTCTTTACGTGTGGTGCAGATCACTTTACCCACAGAACCATCTCACCAGCTTGTGAATTATGCTTTTTTTCCCCCCCGTGGTGTACAACTGATTCACTTCAATCTTCTGCGGGCTGTGAAGCTTCTGAACACATTTTTGTCACAGCTAATGGGAGTGGTGCTCTTGGAGAACCCTGGGTGAACACCAAAATGGAGAGTTTAGAAGCTCTGCAAATACAGATTTCCGGTCTTTCATTTCCCTTATTGTTTGGCAGTAGTGAGTGGTGGCGTTAGACGGGTAGAAATCACAGCAGGCTGCGCTCTCTAATAGTGCATACAACCCCTGTGCGAGCCTTGGGTATATGGAAAATTACCTTCCCAGATTTGTAGTTCCTAAAAAGGTCTCAGATTATCAGGACCTTGGTACCCATAGGAGTCATACCCTCTGCATCTCTTTACAGGCTGACGGTCCCGGGACGCTTGGTCCTCGTCGATAGCAGTTGTTATGGTTCTCAGCCATTTGTCCACATGATGGTGTCCACGGACCTCAGAGCCCTTAGAGTTCTCCAGTCTGTGGGATGAACAGATTTTATGCAGAATTTACAAGAAAACAAGTAGCGGCTCTGGTTTTCTCTAGATTATCATCTGTTAGCTAATGTGAAGTGCTTGTAAAAATATTGAAGGTGTGTGTGTGTTGTACGTGTGTTGTTTGTGTATGGTGTGCACGTATGTGTGTTGTGCGTGTGTGTATGTATGTATATGTGTGTGCTGTGTATATATTTGTATATGTATGTGTTTTGTGTGTGTGTGTTTCTGTTTGTAGGGATAATTTTGGCTGTCAAATGTGGGTGCTTGTTTTGTCGAGCTTCTTCCTTTTTTTTTCTAGAAAGCATTTATAAGGTTTTTATTTTTTTCTCAGTTTTTCCAAATGCACTGACCATATTTTCCAATGTGCCAATATAGCTTTTCTCTCAAGCATGGCTGACAAGACAATCTCCTTTTCAATGTAATCCACTGCCTGAAGAGAAAATATTTGGTTATTATTTATATGAGTAATTCCAGGGATTCCCCCAATAGTTTATCAAATAAAGGAAGTTTAACTTTTTTTTTTTATTTGTGGGTTTTGATCACAACAAAAAGTTGTCTTGAGTCCAGTGCTTTGGTCTGAAGTGTAATATGTGTATTTGCCTTTAAATGGAAGTTTCTTCCCTTTTTTTTTCACCATCATATTTGTGAGTTGAGGATAGACAGAGTGGGAGAGTTTGGAGATAATGATCCATCTGGCAATTTTGATTTGAATCTAGCTGAAGTGTTTTGTTTATGTGTGTGTATGTATGTGCCTGTACAAGTTCATGTGTGTTACTTGGATGTAGATGCTTTCTGAGATCCGAGAGATTGGGTTCTCTAGAACCGAGTTACAGCCAGTTGTGAGCCCCTGATGTGTGTGCTAGGAACTGAACCCTGGTCCTCTGCAAGAGCAGTAAGCACTCTTAAACACTGAGCCATCTCTTAAGCCCCTGTTATCTAGCCACAAGTGGGAGTTAGTAATTAATAATGTATCATAGGGCAAAAAAGTCCTTGTTAGAAGGGCTGGGGATATAGTTTAGTGGTGAAGTGCCTCATCGCAAGGTCTTGAGTATGATCTTCACCAGCCCTTAAGAATTATTGTGAGAATAAGGGCTAGACCGTTTTCCATGTTTTCTCACAGTGTGATAATTTATAAACCAAAAGTCTTAAACAGACAGAATTAAAATGTAAGAGAAGTAATTGGTATATTTTAATTATATTTTGCTTCATAAATAACGTATTTCTTCTTAAAATAATGTTTTACTGGCTAATATTCAATATACGTACTGCAGGACTTTCTCCTGCAAATATGTCTATACACTGACTGAATTTACTCCTTCCATTTCTCTCTCCTCCTATACCCACCGTTAACATTCATTCTCCCAGTCTGGCCTTAGCTTTCCTGTCTCTGTCTCTGTCTCTGTCTCTGTCTCTCTCTCTCTCTCTGTGTGTGTATGTGTGTGAATAACTCTAGATTCAAAGAAGAAAGAAAATGCACAATATTTGCCTTTCTGAGTCTGACTTATTTTACTTAAAATGATGAGTACTTAGTTGTGTACATTTTTCTACTTATGACAGTATAAAACTTCACTGTGTATACATACCACTTTTCTTTTTACCCACTCACAAGTTGGTGGACACCAGGGCCAATTTCGTAACTTAACTAGTATGAACGATGATGCAGTAAACATCAGCAGTGTATAAAGGTAGCCTGTCCCTGCATCCTCACCGGCATTTATTACTTATTTCCTCAGTGATAGCCCTTCTGTTGGGGAACTCAACGCTGTTTTAATTTGCATTTCACTGACAGCTAAAAATGTTGAACATTTTTTCCCATCTTCATTGGCTATTTGTACTTCAACTTTTGGGAATGGTTTGTTCACTTCTTTAACACATTAATTGACTAGCTATTTAGTTTCTTGGTATTGTTTTGAGTTCTTTTAAAATTCCAGCTGTTAGTCCTCTGGCAGATGGATAGCTGGCGAAGCTTTCCCTCCCATTCTGTAGGCTATCCTAACTATTGCTCTCATTTATCGATAACCCCTTGCTTGTGCCTTAGTTTGGAGAATTTTCCCTGTGTTTTCTTTTAGCAGCTCAGAGTTTCCTGTGATGCTGGTTAGTTTTAACAGCTAACTTGACAGATTTTAGAAACATGTGAGCAGAGGGTCCTAATGAGGAAATGTCTAGATCAGGCTGGCCTGTGGGCATGTTGGTGGGATAATGTCTGATTGTTAATGGATGTGAGAAGAGCCGGTTTACCATTCCCTAGCCAGGGACTTGTGGACAGCATGAGAGAGAAGAAAGCTAGCTGAGATCAAGCAAGTAGTACCCATTCGTATATCCTCACTCTGCTATTGGCCGTGGATGTAGTACTTCAGCTGCTTTTGACTTCCCTGAAATAATGAGCTATAACCTGGAGAGGATAAACCCTTCCTCTCCTATGCTGCTTTTGCTCTGGATTTTAAAGCAGAAACGAAGCCAGGACACATGCCTATCTTACGTTAGTTATGCTTCACACATTTTTGTGTTGGTTTTGTTCATGGTGAGTGGTACGGTTCTAGTATCACACTTCTACATAAAATACCAATTCAGAAATGGTTGTCTTTTCTTCGGTATATCTTTTTGAGTTCTTCATAAAAACCAGGTGGCTGTTAACTGCATAAGTTTATTTCTGTAGCTGCTATTCTATTCCTTGATCTATCTGTCTGTTTTGGTGTCAGTATTGAAATAAAATCTTCTGTTACTTCTAGAATTGCTTTTTGTGTTTAGGATTACTTTGGCTGTTCTGAGTCTTTCGTGTGTCTATATACCTTTTTATTTTATTTGTAGTTCTGTGGAGAATATCGTTGGAATTTTGATGAAAATTTTATCAAATCTTCAGAGATTTTCACTAATATAGATGTTCTTCACAAAATCAATTCTGCCAACCTATGAGCGTGAGCAGTCTTTCTATATGGTTGTGTCTTTTTCAATTTCTTTCCTCATTGTTTTCAAAATTCCATTGTAATTTTCATTTACTTCCTAAGTTAGGTTTATTTCAAGACATTTTATTTTATTTACTTTGAAGGTGTGAGTGGGGTTATTCCATGACTCTGTCTCAGCATGTATGTTATTGGTGTTGGGAAGGCTCCTGCTTTTGTGTGTTGTTTTGTACCATTACTCTATTGTTGGTGTTTTAACATGTAAAATTTTTTTCTGGAATCAATATTGAACCATGTCATGTACAAGTAGGGACAATTAAAAATCTTCCTTCCAAACTTGTATCATCTTCATTTTATTCTTTTATCTTATTTATATAGCTAAGATTTCAGGCAGTAAATTTAAAAAGAATGAAGAAAGTACACATTTGTTCCTGATTGTAGAGGGACTGCTTTTAGTTTTCTCCATTAAGTATAGTTTTGCATATATAGCCTTATTAGATTGGTTTATATCCCTTCTGTGTCTGGTCTCATCAGGGCTTTTATCATGAAGAGATGTCAGACTTTGTCATAGGCCTTTACTGCATCTATTGACAGGGTTATCGATTTCTGACTTTGAGTCTGCTCATTTGAATTATTTCATTTATATTTACACAAATTGATACATCTTTGTATCCATGGAAGACAGCCAACTTGATTAGAGTAAATGAGCTCTCTGCTGTATTGTTAAATTGTGTTTGCTAATAGCATGTATGTATGCATGTATGTATGTATACATGTATGTATACATGTATGTATGTGTATATGTATTTTTGAGTCAAGGTCTCTCTATGTAGCTCTTGCTAGCCTGGAATCTCTATAAAGACCATGATTGTTATACTCCCAGAGATCCACCTGGCTTTCCCCTCAAATCTTGGGATTAGAGGCATGCACCACCAGGCTTGGCTCTCAGCATTAAAAAAATTAATTAACCCATTTTACGTGTGCTGGTGTTTTGCCTATGTTATGCCTGTGCACCATGTGTGTGCCTGGTGCCTGTGGAAGCCTGAAAAGGGTATTAGATTTCCCCTAGACCTGGAGTCACAGGTAGTTGTGAGCCACTGTGTGGGTGCTGGGAATCAAACCCAGGTCCTCTGAAAGTGTAGCCAGTGTAACAGCCGGTCTTTAATCCTTCCACCCCCATGCCAGTATTCAAAATAAAAGAATTTGTGTGTTTATTTTTATTGAGGGGGAGGATTAGTTCATTTTTGCTGTGTGGACATTTTGTTGTTGTTGTTTTGGTATCAGAGTAGGACTATATTTGTAAAATGAATTAGCTTTCTATCATGAAGTTCGTAGGACACAGGCATTAAATATTTTTTAATGGTCTTGTCAAATTCATCTGTGAATCCATCTGAGCCAGGGCTATTTTAGTTGGGGGACTTTTTTGGGTTTTTTTTTGTTTTGTTTTGTTTTTGGAGACAGGGTTTCTCTGTGTAGCCTTTGCTGTCCTGGACTCACTTTGTAGACCAGGCTGGCCTCAAACTCACAGAGATCCGCCTGCCTCTGCCTTGCAAGTGCTGGAATTAAAGGTGTGCACCATCATGTCCTGCAAACTAGGGGCCTTTAAATTACTTCATTATTGTTGTATGCTTTGTATCTACTTGTTCATTTCTTCTTGGTTTAATTTTGGTACATTTTATATGTCTAGAAATTTACCCATTTCTTTTAGATTTTTCCAGTTTACTCGAATGTAGGGTTTCAAGTCATTCCCTCCTGGTTTGAAGTTCATTGGTATCTTTCGAAATGTTTCCCTTTTCATGCCTAACGTCACTAATTCATGTCTTTTCTGTTTTAGTCAATTTACCTAAGAGCTTGCAATCTAGTTTATTATTCCGCATACCCTACTATTTGAGTCATTGATTTCTTGTATTGTTATTTGCATTTCCATTTCAATGATTTATGCCCTGATCTTTCCTTCCATCTCCTGATTTTGGGTTGGGCTTTTCTTTTTTCTCCATGGAGATGGGGATGTATTATTAAATTTTTTATTTTGGACCTGTCTAATTTTTTAACGTGTATACATTTTAACAGGTTGTCATGTATGTATGTATGTATGTATGTATGTATGTATGTATGTATGTATG
>NW_026596095.1:20938925-20955666 GCF_907164565.1 Psammomys obesus
ATGTATGTATGTATGTATGTATGTATGTATGTATGTATGTATGTATGTATCTATCTATCTATCTATCTATCTATCTATCTATCTATCTATCTATCATCTATCTACTTACCTACCTATCATGAATCCAATCTGTTAAATCCATTAGATTTATCATACCACTTAGCTCTGATATTTCTTTGTTGATTTTTAGTCTAGGTGATCTATGTATTGGTGAAATGGGATATTCAAGTCACCTATTATTACAGTGTTGAAATCAGTGTGCAACTTTACATATAGGAATGCCTTTTTTTTAAAAATAAAGTTTGGTTTACTGATGATCCCTTAATCATTATGAGCTTATTTTCTTTGTATTTTCTGACTACTTTTGGTTTGAACTCTATTTTTTTTTCCCAGATACTAATGTAGCTGCATTTTGGTGTGTTGTTGTTATTGTGTGGTTTTTCTACTTCTATTTCTTTGGAGTGCCATCTAAGTCTTTTTTTTTTTTTTTTTTTTTTTGTCTTTACTAATGAGCTGTGTGTGGTTTTGTGTGTACATGGCTTCTATTGCTAAATCCAACCATTGGGTCTGTGCCATTTGGTTGGGGTATTGAGGGTATTTTAACATTTGGAATTGTTATTGATAGAGAGTTATTGTTAATTTCCAACATTTTGTTGTCTTTGTAGCGTTTCTGATCCTAATTTGCATGTAGGGCAGTATAGTACAGTTTATTCTTTCCTGTAGCTTCATGGATACATTTATTTCTCTCTTTAGTGACTAGGTATTTTTCTATAGTGCTGGCATAGTGGTCATAAATTTCTTAGTTTTTGTTTATCACAGGGTTTTTCTTTCTCATTCAATTATGATGGATAGTTTTGGTATATACAGTAATTTGGTTTGGCAGTTACTGTGTTTCAAAGCTTGAAATACATCACTCCATGCTCTTTCAGAGTTTCTGTTGAGAAATCTGCTATTATTCTAATGGGCTTGCTATTGTGTGACTTAATAATATTGTCTTGTGACTTCCAAAGTACTTTCTTTGTTCTGTATAGTTTCCCCCCTGGGCTTATCTGTTTGACATTCCAAATGCTTCCAGTATCTGCATAGCTATCTTTTCCTCTAGATTTGGATTTTCTTTTTGCTATTGTTTTATTGAATATACTTTTTTATCTTATGTTTTTTTTCTCCCTTTCTATGCCCATGATTCATATACTTGGTCATATAATGATATCCTGCAAATCTTGTATGTTCTGTTTATACTTTATCATTATTGTATCTTTGTTGTGTGAACATTTTAATTCATATACATTTGTCTTCAGGCTCTGATAGTCCACCTTCCCGCAGATCCTCTCTATTTCCACTGAGATTTTTACTTTATGGAATGAGGTTTTCATTTTTAACTTTTTTATTTTTTCACTATTTTTTTTAAAATTTTTTAACTTTTATTAATTACATTTTATTCACATTGTATCCCTCCCATAAACCCCTCCCTCCTCCTCTCCTAATCCCACCTTCCCTCCCCCTTCTTCACGCATGCCCCGCCCCAAGTCCACTGATAGGGGAGGTCCCCCTCTCCTTCCTTCTGATCCTAGTCTATCAGATCTCATCAGGAGTGGCTGCATTGTCATCTTCTGTGGCCTGGTAAGGCTGCTCTCTCCTCAAGGGATGGTGATCAAAGAGCAGGCCAATCAGATTATGTCAGAGAAAGTCCCTCTTCCCATTCCTGTGGAACCCACTATATGTTGACTGGCTTCCTCTTTCATACACTGTACTGACATCTTTATTTCATTTAGCTTCTCATTTGTATTGTCTATGACTTTATTCAGGGAGTTAGTTGTGTCCTTTTTGATTTGCTGGAATATCTTATAATAATTCTTTTAAGTTCTTCATCTGTTATTTTATTCAGTTCACTGTCATTGGAACTAAGTACCATGTAATTAATTACACTCCAGGAGGTGTATTGTCGAGAGTTCTTATGATTTTTGTACTGGGGTTTTCACACCTGGATTTAGGTTATAGGGTGGACTTTATCTTTAAACGTCTTTCTTTTTTCAGTTGAAGTTTTATTTAGTGTTCTACTGGGACTAGATAGTGGTAGGGCTGAGGTCTTATTATCCCCCCTGGACTTAGAGTGTATATAGGTCAGTGTCTATGCTTTCAGATCATGTGCTCAGGCAGTACACATGATTCCACACCATTCGGGGAAGGGAACATTAACTGCAGAAGCATCCTCAGTGGAGGATAGTTCCATCTCATACTCTGTGGAAGGCACCCATGTCAAGTTTTCCTGAATAAAGTCACAGTCAGAGGTTCATTGGGAGTCAGATGATAACCTAGTTCCAAAGTCAAATATTTTTAGATTCTAAGGACAAAGATATCTTTAAAGATAAAGATATTATCTTTAAGATAAAGATTTATCTTCCAGGAGGCTTAAAGAACATCTCATACATCAGTAGAAACAATAGGTTCACAGCAGAAGGATACTACTGGCTATTAGCTCCAGAGTGGATTGAGTGCTACCTCTGAGGATATCACCCCTCCCTTTGAATCTGATAACAGTGGAGTCTTGAAAAGTGTAGAAGAGTCTAAATCCAGAGTCAAAGGTCTCCTTTGCACTTTGTGGATGGTGACCAATGAGATTTTCATGGATAGGATGTCCTGGACTCAGTCAGCTATTGGATAGCCACATACATAGAGGTCTTTACTGTTATTTCCCTTTCCTATCATTGATATCCAGATGACTCATACTTGATAGTTACACATATGAGAGATCACCTCAGTCAACTCCTTTTCCTCCCATCTCACATCAGCCAGTCATTCACCCAACTTGATGATAGCAGGAGATTTTGTGCCAGAGGCTGTTTAGAAATAAGTTTCTTTCTTTGATGATAATAGAATTATATTTTCCTTCTCCTGATTAATTCATGCATTTTGTTATTCCACATAAAAGAGGTACTATAAATCATTAGGATAAAACTGGCTATGTTGTTTGAAACAGACTCAGCATGTCTGTATGATTGTTCTAGCATTTCCCACATAAGCTATACATTTAGTTTTTAGTGGACTAAAATACACCTTTTGTAAGTAATGGGGTCTGAGAGGTCAGCAAAGAGCAAAGCGGAGCTGGTACAGGCTCAGGCTGTCTGTCGTTCATGGCGGTGCAGTAAACACCTAGAGCTGCCGTGACTCATGCAGTACAAAATCCTGCAGCTGAACCGCTGTCAGCACACCGGCGTCAAACTGTCAGTGCAATCTCACGTACCAATCTTATTTTCCTGTAGACATTTACATCTACGACCTACGTCAGATCTGGTCAAGGTCACAAGTAAGAATCAAGAGAGCAGGGTTGCTACAGGTTGGTGGACAGCACACCCGCACCATAGGTAAACAGAAAAGATGCACTTTATTCTGTATCTTGGGTCCCGTGGCTCGAGACCTATTGCCAGGGACAGATCGATATAAGAAAGCAAATAAATGTATCTATGGGAGTTCCATATAACATAGGTTCCTTCAGAAATAAAGACCCAAAGAGGGCAAATGCATACATACATACATATATGCATGCATGCATAATACGTACATATAAATATATAATATACAAATAAAAGTATATTTATAAAGTTGTATAAATATATACACATACATAAATACATACATACATATCCTTAATGTGGGACAAAAGTAAAGAAATTTAAAACTTATACAGCATTTACTTGGGCTTTGGTATAAGCAATTTAGACAAGATAATAAAGCATAAGGCTAAGGTCATTTTACTTAATACTTAGAAAAATCTTTGGTGAGATAAAGCATTAATTGTGATCCAAGGTAAGAGGAGAAATGTGACAGCTGCTGTTAGTGTCAATGAGGAGGACCTCCCCTATCAGTGGACTTGGGGAGGGGCATGGGAGGAGATAAGGGAAGGAGGGTGGGATTGGGAGGGAATGAGTAAGGGGGCTACAGTTGGGATACAAAGTGAATAAACTATAATTAATATAAAATTAAAATTAAAAAAAGAAATAATTCAAATAGGAGTCATAATTTAATGAACAGAATGATGTTTAATGATTAGTTCCCTGTCTCAGTCGTGTTTGTAGCAGACGAGTCAATGTTAACATGTTTGGCTGCTGGCCCCTTGGCAGTATTGGTTTTGTGGAGTTCCCGTTTATCTTTCTCTGCATATAGTGATAAATTCTCTCTTCTTCAGCTGCAGGGAAAAAACTTTCCATATGATATTTTTTTAGCCTGAAAGCATTAGTACATTTAAACTAGTAGTTTGTGACAAAACAAATTCATAGGTAAGCGTATATTATTCTAATGAATACGCTTTATTTTATTAATAAACAATATAAAATTTAATTTAAGAATAATAATAATACCCATTAAAGATAACATAAAATACAGAGAGACATAAGGAAGGAATGATAGTAACTAGTTACAGGTCGCTTATTTCTTCAAATAAATTAATGAGAACTACGTGTCTATATACTATTTAGTGTTTTGGGATTCTTCCTCTCCCAGGAAGAATCTCTTCTCCCTCTTCACTCCACACCCAGGCCTCCGTGGGAAGACCTTGGGTATCAAATCCATCCCTGGTTGTTTTTCCTGCTGTTTTTTTCCTGCTGTTATTTTCTTTCGTACCCATACTTCTCTCTCTTGGCATAAACCCATGAGGAATTGGACTGTTACCTTAAATCTAGTTTGCCACTCCTTGTAGTTCAAAGTTTATAACTCATTTTTAAACTATTCATTTCTTCTTTATCAGTTTGATTTTTAAAAATATCCTGTCTCTAACTGTCTTGGGATAAATTTGAAATGCTCTCTGTGTGGTATGGCCAATAATTAGGACTAGTTTTTTTTTTTTTACAAAGATGAAAATTTTATTAAGGAGCAGAAGAACAGACAAACCAAAAAACTCTTACAGATGTGAGAGTGTTCACTATGAACTTAAGAGCACACATCAGTGACTTTAAAATCCACATATTATACATTTAAATAATCACCATTTATGTTAATTTGAATATTAGGGCATGGTTGGTATTGTGGTTTATTTATTTATTTATTTATTTTTAAAATGGTTTAGTATATATATATACATATATATATACATATATATATACATTTTTTTATTAATTACACTTTATTCACTTTGTCTCCCCCCATAAGACCCTCTGTCCTCCCCTCCAGACCACATTCTCCCTCCCCCTTTTTCACGCATGCCCCTCCCCAAGTCCACTGATACGGGAGTTTTTAAACACTAGATACCAGTATAGCCATGATAGCCAGAGGTTGTTTCTTGCTACCCACAAAGCCTACCTGAGTTTCTCAGGTGATTTGTTCTTTATGAATAAAACTTACAGTTGTTTCATAAGAGAGTAGAAACCAAACCATAATGTTATCATTATTAATATTTATTATAGATATATTGTTTTAGTAAAGCTGCAGTTATTCCTAAACCAGCTATATACTAAAATCACCACACAGAGACTGAGAATTATATAATTAACCTAGAGCACAATGCTGGGCAATAGTTACTCCATCCTAAACCTCAAGCCCACATAGTTTCCTACCATTCAGATGTCACCCATTATACTTGCTCTTAGTCATTTCTTAGGTCTGGTCCCATCTCTCCAAGTGGTTCCAAGTCCTCTCCTCTGGATTCTCTCTTCTCCTCTTCTCCTTCCTTCCTCTTCTTCCCACTCCGGACCAGGATGTCCCACCCTCTCCATTGCTCAGCATTGTGGCTGGTTGTTTTTTAATTGACAATATAGAGAACAAACGGTGGCATGTTTACACAAACTTGAGACAGGTGGTGCTTAGCGTAAGCATCACAATGCAATGCCTGAATTGAAACCAGACAGTGAGGGAGAGAAATCAGCATTTGAATGAACAAGGTAAATTGTATACATTCTGAAAGAACACTATACCAATACCATAGATAAAGTTATTGGTGAAACATTCCTGTCTTTAAGCAGATAAAAAAAAAAATCACCTGTCATCCATACTCTTGAAGGATAACTACTACTACAAGAATTACTGGATAAGCTAACAACAGTGGGTACCAGGCACAGTGGAGTCTAGAGAACTAGTTCCCTTTGGAGTTGTGCCAAATTAGACCTTCATGACTTCATGCTTTGGTTTTGACCACCACTCAAATGCAACCATTTACTTTGAGTCTGCTTTTCTATGACATTTGCACATCTATATTTATAAATTGCATATTATATACCTATAGGTTGAATGTTTGTGTCTACCCAAAATTTATATAACTCTGACATCCTATGTAATAATATTTGAAGATAGGACCTTTGAAAAGTAATTAAACCTTCAGGACAGAGTAGTCTAGAAAGGGATTACTGTCTTGTAAGAACAACTCATTTCCTTTTCTTCTTTGCCATGTGAGGACACCACAAACTATAAAACTGCGAAAGGGGTCTTACAAAATATAGCTATGTTGTCACCCCAAACTTGGACTTTCAGCTTTCAAGACTGTGAGGAAAATGTTGGAGTCACTCAGTCTATGCCACTGATTTTATTCATAAAAGCACAGAAGGAAAGTTTTACTTCTTATTTTAATGGTTATTAAACCCTGAGGACTGACTCGGGAGAAATTTAAACCAAGTGAGATGTCAACAAAATGCTCATGTTTGATGAAGAATATATAAGTATCTGAGTAGGTAAAAAGCTTGTTTGTAGATAGGTCGGTGTATCAAGGGAAGGTTGATTCTGGTTCCATGAGGAACCTCACCCAGTACCTGTCTGAACTATACCAGGTGATAAGCAGTTTGATAGTTGAAGTGGCTATGTGAGCGAATCCCATGAGTGAGAACATGATCTAGTGATCTAAGTGTGGGAGGCACTGAGGAAGTGCTATCAGGTCACATCAGGCAGGGATTTCATCTCTCTACCACTCATCCCCTCACAGCAACACGGAGGCTCTTCAAGACAGTGATGGAGGACAGTTGCTTTGGATATATACGACTTACAAGGGAACATATAGTTTTGAGTCTATTAGCAAGATACAAACAACTGTTATTGATAAGAATAAACATCATGGGAATAGGTAGAATACTGGGGTAAAGAATTTAAAAATTATATTTGGAGACATAGAGCGTTCCTGTGAAGTTTACCACAGGGTGACTTTGTGTAGCAAGCTAGGAAGGAGTATGGGGCCATTTATATATTCAAAACTATAGGAAATAGCAAAACTTTGTATTCGGGGTTTTTTCTCAAATAACTAAAGCCGCCTTCCCTTTTTTTTAGAATTATAACTTTGAATAACTTCATAAGACAGCATTATATATGTGGAGATATGTTTTCAAAAGTGCTCCAAAGTTAAGTGTGGTGGTTTGAATAAGAATGGCTCCAATAGAATCATATATTTGAATACTAGTCAAGAAGGAGTGGAAATGTTTGAAAAGATTAGAAGGACTAGGAGGTATGTCCTTGTTAGAGTAGGTATGGTCTTGAAAGAAGTGAATAGTTGTGTATTATATTTGAGGCTTCAAAAGCCCACACTAAGCTGAGGATCTTTCTCTCTTTCTCTCTCTGCTTACTAATTTGGGTTTAGGATATAACTTCTCCAACACCATGCCTACCTGCATGTCTTTATTCTCCTCACTATGATGATAATAGACTATAATCCTCCAAATACGAGAGAAAGGCCTCAGTTAAATACTTTACTTTAGAGAGATTCCTTGGTCACAGTGTCTCTTCATAGCAATAGAACACTAAGTGAGACAGCAAGACATGAGAAAAGACAAACACATCATATTATAGACTCTAGCCCCCAAAGTATGATTTGAGTGTTCACATTGAACAGATAGAATAAAAGCCCGGGAGCAGAGTGAAATGCTCAAATTCTGGACTTATTTCTCTTTGCGATTTTTTGGTTTGTTTTTTAAGAAAGAATTTCTCTGTGTAGCCTGGGCTGTCTTAGAACTCACTTTGTAAACCAGGCTGGCCTTAAACTCATAGAAATCCGCCTGCCTCTGCCTCCTGAGTGCTGGGATTTTCTGTGTGATTTTGCTCAAATTATTTAAACTTGTTGAGTCCACATTGCCTTATCTCTAAAGGTGATATTCATATCTGTTTTGCAAGATATCTGTGAAAATTAACTATGATAATCAATATGAGGTAGATATTGTAATGCCTTCTGTGCTGGTAAATTAATTTTTGAAGGTTACATTTCAGCATGATTTAAAGTCATTCTATTAATATAACAGTGAGCTAAGGCACAGTTTTTCTTTTTTCTTTTTATTTTCTTTCTTTCTTTTTGATGAGTTAAAATTTATCTTCCTATTTAAAAAAAATGCCCAAAGGAAAAAGAACTTCAAACAACCTTGACCTGTGCTACCATCTTTCTCTGAGTATTATTGCACAATTATTGGTTGGCTGTGCTGTACTTGACTTTTTTAAAAAGCACTAAAAATACAGTTTTAGCAAATACAAACAGTTTTAGCAAACAATTTACATTTACAGTTCTCAGAATCCCACATGTACTTATTGAATAAATATTTATTTCAATCTTTTTTTTTTTTTTTTTTTTGAGATGAGGTCTCTGTGTGCTCTGGCTGTTTTGGAACTTACTCTGTAGACCAGGCTGGCCTTGAACTCATGTAGATCTGCTTGCCTCTGCCTCCTGAGTGCTGAGATTAAAGCACTTGGCCTCAATCTTGCTTTTTTAGATGTAAGTTTACACATACATCACATACATATATATATATATATGTATGTATTTGGTGGTAGGTCTCCAGGTTTGACCTAGGAAAGATAATTAAAATAATTATCAAAAAACAAATTTCTCCTTCAGGTTGGCAGGACAGAAATGACCTAGCCTCCCTGAGCAAGTTAATATTATAAGAAAATGCTTTATTTTTGTTTAGGATTTTTGATTAGCTGAAAGTACAGTTAGTTTAGCATTGAAGTACAGAATAGTATGTTTTCTTTTTTTTTAATTTTTTTATTAATTACACTTTATTCATTTTGTATCCCCCCATAAGCCCCTCCCTCCTCCCCTCCCGATCCCACCCTCCCTCCCCTTTCTGCATGCATGCCACTCCCCAAGTCCACTGATAGGGGAGGTTCTCCTCTTCTTTCTGATCTTAGTCTATCAGATCTCATCAGGAGTGGCTGCATTGTCCTCTACTGTGGCCTGGTACGGCTGCTCCCCCCTCAGGGGGAAGTGATCAACGAGCAGGCCAATCAGATTATGTCAGAGGCAGTCCCTCTTCCCATTACTATGTAACTCACTTGGACACTGAACTGCCATGGGCTACACCTGTGCAGGAGTTCTAGGTTATCTCCACGAATAGTCCTTGGTTGGAGTATGAGTCTCTGGGAAGTTCCCTGTGTTCAAATTATCTTGTTCTGTTGCTCTGCTTGTGGAGTTCCTGTCCCCTCCAGCTCTTACTATTTCCCACTTCTTACTATATATTTCAATGCTCCAGTTAATATATATTTAGATAAACAAAAGACTATCTTTTGATAGAAAACTTACAAAACCCTCTTAAATAAAAAGAATTTAAAAAATTCACACACAGTCTCATCATCAGTAAGTAAACTTTTTGGAAAATGCATTGACACTCATATATACAAACATTTAAAGCAAAGTTTGAATCATTTATCATCGATTTACATCTTCCAACCAGGTGATTGATTTTAAATGTTTGCTCCTGTGATTCATTTTCACTTTTCTTTTAATGAGCATATAGAAGTCCATAATATGAACAGCAACTATTCAAACAATGTATCATTTGTGACTGCACACCTCACCAACTTCTGTTTCTGTTCAAATTGTCGGTTGATTGTAATATGGAAAATGTTTGGAAGCTCCCTGTAGACTCTCTGCAGGTTATAAAAGAGTACTTCTTTTCTAGTCCTTCAGCACACACTTTCCTGATTCTTCAGTATTTCTGGTGATTAATACATACAGCACTCTTTTGTCCTCAACTATAAGGTTGCGTGAATTGAACACATCTACTTTCACTCTTTAAGAATGTTAAGGCTTTGCTTCTCCCAGGCCCTCCTTGTACCATACTTCACAGCTCTTTAAGTGAAGTCTTTACATCTTAAATTACAAGGGCCTCAAAATTGATTTCACTTGGGAGTTCAAACGGCAGATGAACTCTGTGATTTATGCTGTTTAGGAAGGAGCTTGATGACATTAAAAATTCTATAAGCATAGATCACCTCACACTATTCCTATACCTTTCATCAACATATTATGTGGGACCAAAGAGAAAACAATATTAATATGTTATTTGTCATTCAGAACCACTGAATGTTTGGTGGAGAGGACCTTTCAAATTCTCATTTGACTTGCAATCAGTACACAGAGAAGACATTTTGACTTCATGAGGCAACTTGATGTAGTGGAAGGTCTTTAGCCCTAGGTATCAGGCTTAAAATCTTGCTTCTGCCAATTACAAACGTAACTGGCCGGGAGTACTGGCTTTATTATCTTTCGCAAATTTTAGTGCCAGCAGGTTAATTAGATGGATTTCCCTCTTGTCCTTTACCAGTGGATCCAGGGTCCAGTGTCATTTGTAATTAATTGGCTGGAGCAATCAATACCATGATTTTATTATTATTATTATTACTACTACCATATGCCTTCTTCCTTACATCCTGCTTCCCTTTATAGTTAAGGAATCTTGCATGGGGTGCCTGAGTGAACACTGAGTTTCACAGCTTAGTAAACTGGATATTTGGTTAAAGGGAACACACAGAATTCTTGCTCTGTGGTCACAGTTAGTGTCATTAGTATACTCTGACACTAAATACTAAATGTGTCAAAGTATAATGAATCCACTCCTTAGTGTAGAGGACTTTATAAAGATTTTCAAACTGGATTACAGAACATCTTTGTCGGTTTTTAATTAATTATTTTCTACAATTTATTCATTTTATATCCAGATTGTAACCAACTCCCTCATTTCCTCTCGGCCCCACCCTACATACCTCCTCCCCCCTCCCATCCCTTTCCTCTAGTCCATTGAAAAGGGGAGACCTCCTCCCCTACCATCTGACCCTAGCTTATCAAGTCTCATCAGGACTCCCTAGATCCTCTTCCTTTTTGTTTTGGCAAGGCCACACCACCAGGGGGAAGTAATCAAAGAGTAGGCAGCCAAGTTCATGTCAGAGATGAACACTGCTCCCGTAACTTGGGTACCCACATGAGACGGAATTGCCTATGGGCTACATCTGAACAGGGGTCTAGGTCCTCTCCATGCATGGTCCTTGGTTGGAGCATTAGTCTCCTGAGGCCCCACTGGGCCCAGAATTTTTGGCTTTGTTAGTCTCCTTTGCTTTGTGTCCTTCTATCATCTTGCCCCCTTCTCCCATAAGACTCCCTGCACTCTGCCAAAGTTTAGCTGTGAGTTTCTGCATCTTCTTCACTCCCCTCTTGGGTGGAATCTTTCAGAGGACATCTATGGTAGGCCCTTGTCCTGTTCCTTCTCTTCCCCCACTTCTGGGTCTATCCTGTTTGCCTAATGAGAATTAAGCATATTCCCTAGAGTCTTGTTGTTTAGCTTTTTTAGGTCTGTAGATTTTAACATGTTTATCCTATATTATATAGTTAATATCCGCATATAAATGAGTATATATCATGTGTAGCTTTCTGTTTCTGGGTTACCTCATTCAAGATGATCTTTTCTAGTTCCATCCATTTGTCTGCAAATTTCACGATTTCCTTGTTTTTAATAGCTGGGTAGTGTACCCAAAAAGATTCTCCACCCATTCAACAAGGACATATGCTTAATTATGTTCATAGCAGCATTATTCATAACACCCAGAATCCAGAAACAACCTAGATGTCCCTCAATGGAAGAATGGATACAGAAATTGTGGCACATTTACAAAATTCTTCTTCTCCTTCTCATCCTCCTTGTCCTCCTTTCCCTCTTCCTTCACTTTTTCTTTCCCTCCTGATCTTTCTTTTTATAACATGTACTTTAAAAAATAGTACAGAAGGTGTTCCATCAAAATGTGAGACTTTTCATTAAAGCACGGACACAAATAAAAAGAATGGCTATAAGAACAACAAGCCATATTCAACTGATATGTGAGCAGAATGGTTAAGAAGGACTCTGGGATATTCTAGAGTTATGTCTTAGATTAATGTGGTTGAAAAGGTGGGATGGCAGAACAATGCAGTGAAGTTGTTCATCAGGGCAAAGCGACACAAAGTCTAGAAGCATGGGGCAAATGCTTGGAGATGAGACACCCATCAACTATCAATAGAGAAGGGATAATTGAAGCCATGTGGACGGAGAGTATATTAAAAAATTAAAAAGATAATTTTGAGGGAGACGGTCACACAATTAAACTAGTTAATACCATGGTGGTTTAGTTGTTAAGAGCACTGGCTGTTCCTCCAGAGGACCTTGGTTTAGTTTCCAGTTCACGTGGCAGTTCACTCCTGTCTCTAATTCCAGATCTGGAGGATATGTTGCCCTCTCTGGACTTTGTGGGCACTTGTCACAGATATGCTACATTAACATACATGCAGGCAAACATCCATACATATAAACATAATAAGATAGAATAAAAATATCAGGGAGAGTCAAATCCAGGAGAAAAGCATAGTAATTAGCAGCTAGAATGGATGAAAATACCATAAAAAGATAGAATATAAAACCAAATAAGAAAACACTTTAAAGAATTATGAATAGAGCCAGATATTGCAAAGAAGCCAAATAGAACTGTGCTTATGAAATTTTAAAACTGAAAGTATTTGCTGTCATTTATGAAGATAATTTCAATGTAGGATCCATGTAACATTTAGATTATTGTATTATATATATATATTAAAAGATTATATATTTTTTAATTATATGGATGGCAACGCAAACTGTCAAAAGCATTAAATCTTGACTAAGATCAAGACTTTGCTTACCCAATGCCATGACTCAAGCTCTTCCACGTCTTCAAATTGAACATGAAAACCTGGCTTACTTGAGATACTAATTTAGACACAATACTGACTATACTCTTGATAAAACATAAACATGGAAAACTTGAGACTGGGGAGCTAGCTTAGTGAGCAGAGTGCTCATTATGTCACCATGAGCACCTGGGTTTGGATGCTGAGCACTTTGTAATGCTGGGAGGCAGAGTCAGGTAGATCCTACGGGCTTGTTGATCAGTCAGTCTGGAACTCAGACACTCTAGAACTCATTGTGTCTACAATGAGTTCCAAGTTCAGTGAAAGACCCTGCTTCAAAAAGAGGTGGGAGGAGACAACCAGACAAGAAGGGGAAGACATCTTAATGTCAACCTCTGGGCTCTACCATACATGGATGGGTGAACATATCTGCACACATACATATGCACGTGAGCGCTCACACTTAGACACCACACACAAACACACAGACACACACAGAGGGGGGATTGTTGCCATCACATCATAGAGTATTTACCATGAAGGAGGAAGTTGTAGAGACCCAGTACAACATATTCTATAAATTCTCTTTCTTCAACTCCCTGTCTACTTCTATCTCTGTCTTTTCTTTCTCTCTATGTTTTAGCTAGATTTTTGCTAGTATAACAAATACTGGAGAGAAACGTTACAGTTACATATTGAAGTTTTCAGTCAATGGTTCACTGACCATATGGCTTTTGGGTCCATGGCAAGGCAGCAGAACATGGTAAAAAGCATAAACTAGGTTGAAACTGGTCACCTCATGGCTAGAAAGCTAAAAAGAAAGGGTACAGGGCCAAGGGAACAACAGTCTCCTTCAAGTACATGCCCCTAGTGCTCTGAAGACCTCTTGTCCATTTACCTGAGTTAAGGGGTTCCTAAGGTCCCCCCCAACACTGCCATTCCTGACTAAAGCTTAACAGATGAGCCCTGCGGGGACAGTTAGGGCCCAAGCTACAGCATCATCCAACCTTGTTGGTTCTTTAGCTGATTGATAACATCACCAACCAGAAGTGAAGCATTGTAACATCAACGGGTATATTAGAATCATGTTTCAAAACAAGGTTATTGCTCTAATGCTACAGGCAGCATCAGTCTTCTAAAGTAACGTCTCCCTAAAACTATAATCTCTAAGTTGGCTGATAGACCTTTCTCTGTCTTATAAAACCTAATTGGCAAGATCAAACGTGACAAGAGTTTAATACTCACCTTCACATTTACCAGATGCTTTGTTAGCAATGCAAGCTTCAAGGTCTAGTGCCAAACAAGCCGATGCAGAGCCAAACTCTTGAAAGAGACTTGTCCTATGATTCTCTTCTAATAAACATAGAGGTTTACATCACCCGAATGCTGCCAGAGAGCAGTATTTCAGGATAAGCTCTTTGGCAAAGTAACTGAAAGGCATGTAGGAACCTGGAGAAGCGGTCACTCTTGTGAGTCAAAGCATCTGTGGCTCTCATGGAGGAAACTCAGGCTGCTTTCATTTATACAGTGGGGGTTTGTACTAAATGAAGGAAGGTAACTGGCACCGTGTGAACCCATTGTTCATTAATGTTTACTGCTTTGCTATAAAGCAAATGTTCTCAGCATTTCCTGACTTTCTAACCTAGACTTCCTGCTATATTTTTTTCATTTACATATACTATTTTCTTTCTAGCATTAAAAGATATCATTATTTGGGACCTCAATTTAGAGGACATGCAGTAAAAATACTTAGAGTCAGAATTACTGAACAAAGGCCTTAATACCGCCCTATTTCAGTGGCAGGTTGATAGCACAATTCAGTGTTTATCCCTTTTGCATTACTATAGCAACAACTCTGTTGAAGCTACATATTGGCAGAAAGTCCTTAGTAGAACAGAACAGAATTTCTTTTGTAATTTTTGTTTGAAGCCTATGCTATAGTGATGCGTTGAGAAATAACTTTGAAGCAAAATAATTTCTTTTTTTTTCTTTTCTTTTTTCTTTTCTTTTCTGAGACAAGGTCTCATGCAGCTCAGGTTTATCTCATAGTTAGTATGTAGACAAGAATGGCCTTGACCTCTTGAGCCTCCTGTCTCTGCCTCTTAAATGCTGACATGTGACACCAATCTCGGCATGTAAAACAATTTTATTTTCTCAGAGTTCACGTTTAACAGACACTTAAAAATAAAAAGGATAACAGTCTGATTTCTGTGGCTGGTATATCAGATGGTCTGCCCCAAACAGACCGCAGGTCATTCCCAATAGTGAAAGAAAGGCTAACCACCCCCAGCCCTGTAGGAATGGCATTTCTTGAATCAAACTACATTTGTGTTTAAGCATTAGTAGAGTACAAGAGACTCTCTTCTGCCTTCTCAATGCTGCCTGGCAGAAAAATGGTCCAGTGCTCACTTCTGCATAGAGAAATTTTCTTTGCTCTTTTGGACATCAGGCTTGATGGTGTCACTGCCAGGTTTCCAGCCAGCTGGACACAGTTCACCATGTTTGTCAGTGAACTGGAAGGCCTGGACTAGTCTCAGAATCTCATCCACAGAGCAGCCAACAGGAAGATCATTTATGGTGCTCTGGGGAAGGATACCTTTATCATCAATAATAAAGAGGCCCCTGAAAGAGATACCTTCATCAGCCTTCAAGACTCCATAATCCTGAGCAATGGTATGCTTGGAATCTGATACCAAGGGAATGTTCATAGGTCCTAATCCTCCTTGTTTCTTGGGTGTGCTGAACCATGCCAGATGACCGAAGTATGAATGCACAGAAGCTCCAATCGCTTGGCAATTGAGTTTCTTAAATTCTTCTGCTCTATCACTGAAAGCAATGATCTCTGCAGGGCAAACAAAGTAAAATCAAGATAGCCAAAGAAGAACACAAAATATTTTTCCTCTGTATTCACTTAGGCTGGTATCTTTGATTTGTCCATCTGGTATAACAGCTGTGGCTTTGAAGTTGGGGGCAGGGGGCCCAATTTTTGCATTTTCTGAAGGCATCTTGCTCTCCAGCAGAGTAGAGCAACAGGTCTCTGAGATAGGGCTGTGAGAAGTCAAGAAGATGACCTAACACAACTTTTTAAAATCCTTTTACCTGGGCTGGAAATATGGCTCAGTTGTTCGGAGTGGCAGCTGTCCTTCCAGAGGACACAGGTTCAATTCCCGGCATCCGTAAGGTGGTTTGCAACCATCTGTAACTCCAGCTACTGGGAATCTGATATCTGCTTCTGATCTCCATGGGCCCCAAATATGCACATGGCGTACAGAATACATGTATGCAGAAGACCCATACACATAAAATAATAATAATTAAGACGTTAAAATACTTGTACTTTGTACACACGCATAAATATGCACTTGTTCCATTTTGTGCCTATTAAAAGCCATCTTATTACTTAAATTAGATTAAAATAGGACGCCAATTCATAATCTCCTTTTCAAACTGAGAGGGGACAGATTGAGGCAGAAATATTTAGCAGCAACCTGAAATACCTGTGCCGTTTTTAAGTTGTCTACATGGAGTTTCACATCAAATAAGCAGAACAATGTATTTATTTATATGTAACTGTTATTTGTAACAGTATTTATATGTAACTGTTAGTTACCAGTTTATGTGTTGTATGTAATATTACAATTGATATTACATATTGCATTTTAAAAGGGATACTGCTAGAACCTGACATAGGAGTGCGATACCTGTAATTCAAGCACTCAGGAGGTAGACACAGGATTGGAGTTCAAGATCGCCCTTGACTACATAGAAACTTCAAGGATTCCCTGGGTTACATGAGACACTGCCTGGAAAAAAGGGAAAACAAAAACAACACACACACACACACACACACACACACACACACACACACACACACAC
>NW_026596095.1:20955676-21044052 GCF_907164565.1 Psammomys obesus
CACACACACACACACACACACACACACACACACACACACACACACACTTCAAACAGATATTAGTCAGTAATGTACACTGCTACCTAGGAAATCTAAGGAAAGAAAAACAGTTCATAAGAGTCAAAGCTAAGTCGATTCTCATTTCTAAAGCAAGGTTACTTATTTTGCAAGTTTTAGATGTTTTGTTTCACTGTTTTTATAAACACTTTAATTTATCTTATTCTATTTTATTTGTTGTGGTCCTAGGGCTTGAACCCAGGACATCACATATGCTAGGCAAGTACTCTACCACTGAGCTATATCTCCAATCCTTAAAATCAGGCTATTCGTATAGCTGATGCAGAAGTTCTTCTTTTTTTTTTTGTTTTGTTTGTTTGTTTTCTTCTTACAATATTGAGTCTCTGAAGAGATATAAATTCTAGGGGATATTTTTTCCCCAGAATCTTATATGATAGAATGACAGTGTTACAACATCTGAATTTCTTTAGGTTTGTGAAAAGATTTTATTTATGGGATGGGAGAGATGCCTCAGCAGTGAAGATCACTTGCTGTTTCTACAGAGGACCTGAGTTCGGTTGCCAGCGCCCATACAAGGGCTCCAGACCATGTGTAACTCTGGTTGCAGGAGACTTGGCGCCCTTTCCTGGGCTCCTGCATACCTGTGGTACACCTATAGTCACACACACATTGAAATGAAAACAAATAAGTCTAAAAACCTCATTTATTTACAGTGACACCGATTCTAAGTTATTCGTTTCTGAATTTAAAAATATTAAAATTTTAAGAAATGTTATGGGTATGAATGTTTTACCTACATGCTTATGTGTAATTGTACCACACGCATATGTTGTTTCTTTTAAATAATAAACAGGTTAGTTTTTGTATGTGGGAGAAATGATACTAAAACATTGGTTTTTGAAATTAGAATTGTCCTTCCCCCCTGTTTTTGTGGTTTTGTTGGGGTTATCATGGGTAGGAGCTGTTAGGCGAGGGACTGACCCTCTTTGTCTTTAGTCAATACAACTAGTTATACACATACACACATGTGCACGCATGTCTCTAAGTCCAATTTGGGGGACATTAAGCCCCATCTTATTACTTAAACTGTATTAAAATTCTTACCTGCCAAGTTAAACAAATGTTGTCTAATTTTATGACACTGAATGTGTCCATCCATTGAATGCCTGTGAGCTGATGACTTACTCTGACAAAAGTTGACATACAGAATAAAATACTCAGTGCTCTTGAGACTCCAAGACTCATTTTTATGGTAGCTTTCAAGACGACTTGGTGCACATGCTAAGTGAAGGAAAAATACACAAACGAAGCCAAACTTAATGCCAGGGAGTTACAAAATCCTCTGCTTAACTGGGTTGGGGACAAAGGTTGTTAGCCCCATTGGCCACAATTCTCCGAAAAGAGCTCCGAATGTCACGTTGACCTCCTGATGGCCACAGGGTGACTACCAAGGTTCAGTGGTTTGTTCTTGATGTGCAGCCAAACTTTTGGACATTGGTCTGATATTTGTAGCTAGAACCTTGGATTAATTTAGGGAAGCATAAAATGGGATACGCCATGCCTCAGAACATTCCTAGTTGTACTTTTATTGTATTTGATAAGGGACAGTCCATGTTTCAGATGAATTCCTTAAAATTCACACTGGGTTAAAGCAGCATGACACTTGTTATCTACGAATCACTGTGATGAGTTCAGAACTGGAAAGACAGGAAAGTAAGTATGAGCACTGCTTATGATGCATTTGTGAAGGAAAGTAATGGATAATGAGGTGGGTAGTTGAGGTTGGAGCAGGGGGAATAATGAAGGCAAGCAGGACCTCTCTAAGGAGTTAAAACAGGAAGTGAGAACAGTAGAAGACATCACGCACTGAAAGAACCACCTGCAAGCCTTTTACGTAAAGAGAACAGAAAGTGGAGCGGCGTGAGGTGAGAGAACACAGCTCTAGAAAGAGGGTGTGTCAGCTCTCGTGGGGAGCATTTCTCCTAAACTGGACTACACGTATCTAACAGTGCCTTGCTCTTGAATAGGACAGTCAAGGGTGTTGTGAAGTTACACACCCTCCCCCAGATCAGCCCCAGCAACCAGCCAGATTTACCACTTACTGTTCATGTCTGTCTCAGGCTGGTTTGGTGCCCTCTCCCCAGAACTCCAGGACCCATGCTGACGGAGCAGTTTCAGTGACAGAGCAAAACCAGAAAATACGGCAAACTCAAACTGCATGCAGGCTCATAGAGCTTCCACACATGGCACGTCACTTCCACTTGCATTTCATTGGCCAAAGCGGTGGTCACTTATCTCAAGTCATCAAGGAAGTAAAATTCTCCAGTGTGCCTGGAAAGGGATAGATCTGGTCACTCTGGCCATTGGGAGCAACTAGGAATTGTTTGCAGTACGTGTGTGTGTGTGCGGCGTGTGTGTGTGTGTGTGTGTGTGTGTGTGTGTGTAAGTGCTTGTATCTAGAGAGAAAGCCCATTATTATTTTAATCTAATTCTCAGGAGACCTATGATGACAATTAACAACTGCTAGACCAGTTGAGAACTGTCATGTAAACAGATCATTATTTTTACGAGGCAATTTGCAGCCTGAGTAAGAAGCTAAAGTGATTCAAGTTGCCTGTGTTGTATTAAGTAAAAAAAAATGAGAAAATGAATAGAACAAAAGATAGAGGTCAGAGAGCAGAAAGTAGTGGCTTAAAAATACCCAATTCTGAGGGGAAGTGACTGGTGTAAGGAGATCCCAGAAGACACCCAGGGGTGGTGGCTGATGCTCTAGAGAACTTTGGGCACTGAAAAAGGTAACTCTTCCCTGCCTTAAGAGAAAGGGACAGAGAACTGGGAATCTGCATGGAGCAGCAGTTAACTAATGAAGAGGAAGGGCAAGGCCTCTACTTTGTCTGTGATATAGGAGCAAGGTCATCGTCTAGATTAAGGTGATTGCACTGCATTTCAATAACAAGGAGTAGCAACAGGTGAAGCATAAAGTAGAACTCACTGAGAGAAAAAAACTAAATGGAGAGAAACTTAAAGAAATCCCACTGATATTAGGGACAAGGCAAGGCTGCCCTCTCTCTCCATACCTCTTCAACATAGTACTTGAAGTTCTAGCTAGAGCAATAAGACAATTAAAGGAGATCAAGGAGATACAAATCAGAAAGGAAGAAGTCAAAATTTCACTATTCGCAGATGATAGGATAGTATACCTGAGTGACCTCAAAAATTCAACCAGAGAACTCCTTCAGCCTTTAGCAAAGTGGCTGGATACAAAATCAACTCAAAAAAATCAGAAGCCCTCCTATATACCAAAGACAAATGGGCTGAGAAAGAAATTAGGGAAACAGCACCCTTTACAATAGCTACTAATAGCATAAAGTACCTTGGTGTGACTCTAACCAATCAAGTGAAAGAACTGTTTCAAAAAAAGTTCAAGTCTCTGAAGAAAAAAATTGAAGAAGATATCAGAAGATGGAAAGATCTCCTGTGCTCATGGATCGGTAGGTTTAACATAGTAAAAATGACCATTCTGCCAAAAGCAATTTACAGATTCAATGCAATTCCTATCAAATTACCAACACAATTCTTTACAGACCTTGAAAGAAAAGTTCTCAACCTCATATGGAAAAAAAAAGCAAACAAACCACAATTGCTAAAACAATCCTGTACAACAACAGATAGTCTAGAGCAATAATAATAAAAACTGCACGGTACTAGAATTGAAACAGAATGGTGGATCAATGGAACTGAATAGAAGACCTAGAAATAAATCCACATACTTATTGATACTTGATTTTTGACAGAGAAGCTAAAACCATTCAATGGAAAAAAGACAGCATCTTCAACAAATGGTGCTGGTCCAACTGGAGGTCTACATGTAGAAAAATGCAAATAGATCTATATTTATCACCCTGTTCAAAACTAAAGTCCAAGTGGATCAAAGACCTCAGCATAAAACCAGACACACTAAACCTGTTAGAAGAAAAAGTAGGGAAGAGCCTTGAACTCTTGTCACAGGAGACAACTTCTTCAACAGAACACCAACTCTTTTTGACTCTAAGATCAAAAATCAATAAATGGGACCTCATGAAACTGAAAAGCTTCTGTAAAGCAAAGAACACTGTCATCAGAACAAAATGACAGCCTACAGACTGGGAAAGGATCTTCACCAACCTTATGTCTGACAGAGAGCTAATATCCAAAATATATAAAGAACTTAAGAAGTTAAAAACCAACAAACAAAGTAATCCAATTTAATGGGGTACAGAGTTAAAGAGAGAACTCTCAATAGAGGAATATAGAATGGCAGAGAAACACTTAAAGAAATGTTCAACGTCCTTAGTCATCAGGGAGATGCAAATCAAAACAACCCTGAGGTTTCACTTTACACTTATCAGAATGGCTAAGATCAAAAACTCAAGTGACAACACATGCTGGAGAGGATTTGGAGAAAGGGGAACCCTCCTGCATTGCTGGTGGGAATGTAAACTTGTACAGACAACTTTGGAAAGCAATTTCACTCCTTCTCAGATAATTAGGAATAGTGCTTCCTCAAGATCCAGCTACAACACTCCTAGGCATATATCCAAAAGATGCTCTAGTATGCAACAAGGACATTTGCTCAACCATGTTTGTAGCAGCTTTATTCATAAATAGGTGGAATCTGGAAACAACCCAGATATACCTGAACTGTGGAATGAATACAGAAATTGTGGTACATCTACACAATGGAATACTAGTCAGCAATTAAAAACAAGGAAATCATGAAATTTGCAGTCAAATGGTGGGATCTAGAAAAGATCATCCTGAGTGAGGTATTCCAGAAGCAGAAAGACACACATGGTATATATTCACTTATAAGTGGATATTCGACATATAATATAGGATAAACATACTAAAATCAGTACAGCTAAAGAAGCTAAGCAAGAAGGAGAATCCTGGGTAGGATGATGAATCCTCACTCAAAAAGGCAAATGGGATGGACATTGGAAGAGGGAGAAAACAGCGAACAGGACAGGAGCCTACCACAGAGGGCCTCTGAAAGACTCTACCCAGCAGGGTATTAAGGCAGATTCTGAGACTCATAACCAAACTTTGGGCAGAGTGCAGGGAATCTTATGAAAGAAGGGAGAGATAGAAAGACCTGGAGGGGACAGAAGCTCCACAAGGAGAGCAACAGAACCAAAATCTCTGGGCACAGGGGTCTTTTCTGAGATTGATACTCCAACCAAGGACCATGCATCAAGATAACCTAGAACCCCTGCACAGATGTAGCCCATGGCGGCTTAGTGTCTAAGTGGGTTCTCTAGTAATGGGAACAGGAACTGTCTCTGACATGAACTTTTTTGATCTTTGGTCACCTGCCCTTGATGGGAGAGCAGCCTTACCAGGCCACAGAGGAAGACAATGCAGCCAGTCCTGATGAAACCTGATATGCTAGGGTCAGAGAGAAAGGGAGGATGACCTCCCCTATAAGTGGACTTGCAGAGGGGCAAGGAAGGAGAAGAGGGAGAGAGTGGGAATAGGAAGGGGTGAGGGAGGGGGCTGCAGCTGGGATACAAAGTGAATAAACTGTAATTAATTAAAAAAATAAATGAAAAAAAATCGCAAAAACAAAAAACCCTGAGTCCCTGTCATGCAATACTCCATAATGAGGGATGTGTTTATATTAGTTAGCTATTACTACGTAGCAGAGTACTGAACATGGAGTTGCTTTAAAGATAATATGTATAATCTCACAGCGGAATGTAGGTTAATTATCCCTGAGCAGCTTTTCTGGTTTACATGATTCAGGCAATAACCACAGTATCAGCCAATAGTGGTATCAGCCAATGACAAGGTAGATCACCTCCCAAGCACCTGCTCATGGTTATCATATTACTTATTGGTCACAATAAGGTCCTGGAGCCCTGATACACTACAGGTCTCGGGTGCTCTCTGGTTACAATCTAGATACTGCTCCCTCAAAGTGAGATTCAAGGAGTGTGGCAGCCTTTTGGGACACCCTATCTCGTTTGCCTAATGGATTCATTAGACATCACCATATCCATTCTAGAGGCAAGGTTGACGCGAGGGTATGACTTCTAGTAGGCAGCCATCATTGGGAACTATTTGATAACTTGCCTGCTACCCAGGTTGGGCTTCGCCATTATCTCGTAAGGTAAATTGTTACTATAAGTGAAGAAGCAGATACAAGAGAAAAGACCATTTATTCAGCGTATTCAATGTAGTGCCACTAAGATGGACAGTTCCAGGTTTAGGAGCTGACTCCAAGAGAGACGTTTTTACTTTCTAGCAAGCTGTTTTACTGCTTTAAAATTATTTATGTGTATATTTTAAGTAGGAAATTCCTGTGTATAGTAAAAATATTTAGTAAATAATCAGTGTTTAATAAAAAAAAATTAAACTTAAAAAAATAGGGGTTCCTGTGTCATCGGGGCTAAGCTCGTGCTGGAGAGCATAGATATACCAGAATGCCAATAAACAGAGTCCTGTGATTCCTTTTTGTCCACGGGAGCAGGAGCTGAGAATGTATTTGGATGGATCCAGGCCAGAGGATTGTCAGGGCAGGTGCAACATTTTTTTATATTCCATTTGAAGTTCAAGAGTATCTGAATGAAACTAATTTCATTTTTTAATTAAGTTTTTATTTTTTTATATTAATTGCAGCTTATTCACTTTGTATCCCAGCTGTAGGCCCCTCCCTCATTCCCTTCCAAACCCACCCTTCTTCCCTCTTCTCCTTCCATGCCCCTCTCCAAGTCCACTGATAGGGGAGGCCCTCCTCCCCTTCAATCTGACCCTAGTCTAGCAGCTTTCATCAGGACTGGCTGCATTGTCTTCTGTGGCCTGGCAAGGATGCTCAATCCCCCCTCCAGGGGGGGCGTGTTGTCAAAGAGCCAGTCACTGAGTTCATGTCAGAGACAGTCCCTGTTCTCCTTACTAGGGAACCCTAATTTTATTTTAAAGTAATAATAATAAAGTTGCTCATATGAGTGGTACAACCTTTACTTTGCATATGGAGTTCCTAAGTTTGATCGCTTGCATGGTAAAAAAACCAAAAACAGTAAGTTGGTCTATAATGGTACAAAGAAACAGCATCTACTTGTATCCTAGAGCTAACTTTCATGAACTACAGTTTTTGCTTTGTTTACAACTTGCCTTGAGCAAATGATTGATGTAGACAGCATAACCGTGGACAAGGATGAGAACCTTAACTTATTTCTTACTGCTTAAGTAAAATTAATCACGCTTCAGCCACAGGAGACTCTACATGCTATGAATACTCCCTTTGTTCACTAGTAAAAAAAAAAAAAAAAAAAAAAAAACTGGCAGAAGAAAAGTAAAAGGGAAAAAAGAACCCAGAAAACTCTAAAAATATAATTACATACCCAGACACAGAACTGCTTATCCAGGCATCTTGCTATTAATTAGTATGTTGTAAATCTTGCTGCCTTGGCTAATACTAAGACATACATTTAGAGGAACCATTAATGAAGACAAAAGAAAAACATCTGGAGTAGCCCAGCTCCCGTACAGACCCCAGGCAGAACGAACATCTTACTGCATTTTTCTTTCCTCATTTGCCTGCCAAATCCCCAGATGAAGTCACCACTACCGTCTCAGCAAGATTACATCACAAACATTTGCCATGTGTGAGATCACTCTTCGTAAAGGCTACAGATGCATGCTGAGGGCAGCATGGCTCTGAGAGCCTTACCAAACAGTGCTCCTTGAAATCTTTTATTTTATTTTCTGTTCCTTCTGAATGGAGGTCTGACCTCCTCAGCATCTGTTGCTGACTGACAGGTGAAGCGAGCAAGCCATACCTGATCATTGGGAATTGTATTTGAGGGTGAAGTTAAATGTAACTTTTTACATACTTCCTTAATGGAAAGAACTGAGCAGGAGGCAAAGAAGTTCAAGTCGTAAACCGAGTCTGTTGCTGCGAATGGCTTTTCCCCAGAAGACCCTCTCTCTCAGAATCTCAGTTGTTGATAACTAGCAGGTTTTTATCTCCAGGAACGAAGATAGTTTTTCTCCTCGCTTTTGGCCTGCCAACTTGCAGACTTGTCTTCAGCTGAGGCAAGGCTGCCAAATTGAATACATGGAGAATCTACTCAACTCTATTTATTTTAGAGTATGATAATTTGAGGGAAAATTTAAATTGTCAGTTTTCCGTTACACCCTGCAGCTCCCAGTGCTGGCTACCTTATCAGACCTAAAAACATACTTCTGTGGGAAATTGTGTAAACAGATGGAGAAGCCAAGAAGAGAGCAGGCTAATGTCTTGCCAGGGGCCACACAGTCTGCTCAGGGGAGAGCCAGGCACCCCGGAATCCTGACTGATCTATCTCCAGGTCTTTCTTCTCTAGCTGCCTAGAATATGTGGATGGTAAGGTCCCACGGCAAACACTGAGCAGAGGTTTTAGCATCCAAGAGTCAAGTTCCATAACCTTGATGTAGCCACATACCGATCTCTGGTGAGTAGGTCCAGAGGCCCAGGAACTCTGAACACTCCGAGGGCAAGGGCTCTGTTCAGTTCTTCTTTGCAGATGTGATGCCATAGCCAGTTTCTCCGTAACCCAATCTATGCTTAGTATGAACAGAATATATCTAAATCACTGGATATGTTTGCTAGGTAATATCATTTCTCTGCTCAAAATGCTGCAACATCAAAGCTCAGAGAGATTGGTTCTTGTTGCCTGTATGCTGGCATTCCCTCTGCTTTCCTGTCTAAGCCCCACAAGTCTCCTCTTCTTCCTTTCTGGTCCCTAGACGGTGGGTAGCTTCCTTAACTGGCTTTTTTTTATATTCATGGGCTCACACTCTACATATCTAAGGGACAACCCTCCTTCCTTGTCACAAGACAATATTCAACTGTCACGTTTCATGAAGCCATAGCCCTACTGTCTCTTTCAAAATTGAAATCTTCTCCCCTCTGCCGACCCCTCTTCCACTCTTCTAACCTGCTCTGTTGTCTCCATGGCACTTACCCTCTTTCAAAACTCTAATCCCATATTTAATTATTCACAACATTCATGTTTTGTTGTTGGTTTCCACCTTGCTAGCATGTAAACCTGTGAGGAAGAGGATTCTTGCGGCTCTTGTGCATTGATACTTCTAGCATTTCCCCTGGTATCACATACATCGAAGATGCTCTTTACGTGATTGTTGAATGAGTAAATGGATTAAGCCGAATTGGTAAAGCAAATGAGCAGGTGAATCCAAGGATAGAAGAAATGAGCCTTTAAAGCTAGGCATGACAAAGACTGGGCTATCAGGTGAGGTCAAAATCACAGGTGAACTTTTGTTTATATCACAGGAAGCCCTTTCAATTAGTGATGAACTTGGCCAATGTCTGCATTCTTGCCTGTAGACATCCAGCCCATAACTGTCAAGCTGGCTTGTTAACTGAGTGGTTCACTCTGGAGAATTCAGACAAAGACCTCCATGTGAAGGTTGGTGTTTCCCCATGTGCACTGAGAGCTTCCTCCACTAGAAGCGCCTGTTAAGAAATCCGCTTCCCAAGCTCTCTCTAGCTTCTAATGGATGCTGAGTAGATCCCCTGTTGGCTTGAAGGCATGCCAAAGCTTGGGGAATGAGTAACGTGTAGGAAACCTCCTGAAAAGATACGGTATAGAAGAACAGCACTTTCCCTACTCTGGTGTCAAGGTTTCACAGGAAGTTCATAAGAAAGTGCTTTGTTAATTAATTAATTTAACACCGAGTAAGATTGTTTTGGTGACAGTAATTTCCAGAACCTTTAAAAGGCTGATGTCATTCTGAGTTTCCGGGTGTTGGGTGCGGTAGGCAGCTTCTCAAACCTTCTACCCTGGGCAGCTCTTCAGGTTTCTTTTACTTCTAGCAAAGAAGATCTTTGTTTTGTTTTGTCATTAGAGAAGAAGCCTATAATAACTAATTCTTATTTTAGCTCCCTTCAGTTCTGATTTCTTTCTTATTAATTTCCCTTTAGCTTATTATATTACTGGACCTTCACATTCCTGAGGAAAAAATAATGAGATAGTATTCCTCTGTGTTACTGTTCTTGGCATGCTTAACTGCAAAATAGAAAGGTTTCGTGTGGTATTTGTGTGTGTGTGTGTGTGTGTGTGTGTGTGTGTGTGTGGTAATCCAGAATATTATACAAAGAAGTCTATATATAGTGCACCTGAACAAGGCTGCATGCCAGAGCAAAATTTGGCAGACTTGTGAGAATTCTGTCTTCTGCATGAAGCCCTATGAATTAGTGGGATGCACACAGAAATATTTCACCAGTGCAAGCGCCCATGCCCCCTGATTCTCCCATATTGATTACCACTAATCTCGCCCTCATGTCACTTTCCATTCCCTCGGAAAAAAAGCTAGGTGTGTGGCTAGAATAAATAGCCTTCTCCCCATTTGGAAACTGTGCGGGGTCTAGAGCACATTAAGCCCTTCCGTATAATGGAAGTACCCACACACTGGCAATTGCTGTCTGCAGACGTAATGAACCAAGTGGGAGGTAATGAGAAGTGACTGTCACGCCATCTCTGGGGCCCGATTTCTCCTGCTGCACAATTACACTGTGACCCCAGAGAAACCGAGAAGAGTGGAGCATTCTCTCCTTTCCTAATGATCTTCAAATCAGCCTAGCTCACGGCGTGCCTGTGGAGGGGTGCGAGCTGCAGCAGCATTTGGCAGTCCAGAGGATGTCCGCGGAAACCTGAGAGGCAGCTGTCCACATATGCCTACTCTTCCCGCAGTGCTGACTTGGCCTCTTGCCGGAAGGATGCTGGCTAGTGGGAACAGGGACAGTTTTCCCCTACTTTCCCTGGTGTGTCTTGGTGGGCGAGGACTGTTTCTTCTGTAAGTTGAGAATGAGAAAAGGTGTCACACAGCCACGCTTATGCTGCGTGAATGCACATTTCAGTTTCAAAGGGCAGGAAGAGCTTTTTAAAAATACTAAGTGCAGTGACGCCAGCTGCTGGGCACCACGTAGCTCCAGTCCCATCTCTGAACTTCATCTTAGGAAAAACCTCGTTTACAGCACCCTGGACTGCTCCTTCCAGGGGAGGAGTGGCAAGGCTGAGAAAAAAAAAAGGGGGCAGAGGGGTACCTGCTGAGTCAACTTCTCCAGAGAGTGTGTGTGAAGAAAGTGCAAAAAGGTAGAAGGCTTTTAAAATTCCTTTCACCATCTTCATTCTGCTCAGGCCTGCCCACGCTCTGGGGGAAGTCTGCCAGCTGCTCACTGAACAGTGAATGGAGACAAGCTGGGCTGCTTGTATTGCTCAGCAAGGGAAGACCAGCAGCCTGACTGGCTGCTGGCTAGACCACACTGCTCCCCTCTCTTCTGGGCCTCTGCCAGCAGGAAGCCCCCAGGTGGCATTAAGGAGAATTAGTGTGCAAATTACAGGGCCTGCTAATTTCTCACCACTTCATTAGTCGACAGTTCAACAGAGCTCTGCTGCCATTCACCTCATGTCTGAGGTGAGGGCCCCTCTCATCAGGGGAAGCAGAGTTCAATCATGTTGTGCTGACAGGATTTGTGACTTTTTGGTCTCCCTCCTGCCCTCCTCAGTGTGCACTAGTGTATTCTCTGAGCTCCTTGATAGCAGCTGGTATCCTTGGATATCACTGTGACATCTGCCTCAAATCTTCCTTTATGGAAGGCTTGGTTTGGAGTTAGCAGGAAAAGGTAAAAGCTGACCTTTTTTAGAAAATAGGTCCAAAGATGTGCCATAAAGAATGGAAGATGAAAACAATACATTTTAATGAAGTCTCTTTCTCTGTTTTCCTCACAGTATTTTCCTCATAGCATGGACAGTATTTTTTGAGGAGTTACTATGTGTCAACTAATGTCCTTTGCACGTTTATTATGGCCTGTTATTTCTATTCTATGGAGAAAGGAACTGAGGCACAGGGTGGCTAGAAACAGGAAGTGGATCCTGAATCTAAACTTTATGTACTAGGGCATTTTGCTTTCCATAACCCCTTAGTTATTATTGGATTCATTCACTAAATAGCCCAGAAACACCGATGCCTTAATGTCACTTACTTTGCCAGAGTTCCTTACCCTGTGAATCCTCTGACTTCCCTTCTGTCTTGAGGATAGGAAACAAATGCAAAGCAGAGTCGTCACTGGGAAACTGAACTACACATAGCTCCAGAGATGACAGAGTTTTCTCTAGAAAGGACCAGAGAGTTACATGCTTTAGGTTTTGCTGGTCCCTCAGCCTTTGCCAGAGCAAGGTGGAAAGTATCCAAAAACAACATGCACACGAGTCACCATCTCCATGAGCCAACACAATCGTAATGACAGGCGGCAGGTTGTGTGTGTGGAAGGAGGAAGCAAGCACTGTGGCTGCAAGTGGACTGTGTAGTACTCCTTGTTCGTGTCTATGAGGTGTCTCAATGAAATACAATCGGCACACACAGACTTGTGTCCATTTAGGACCTGGGTAAAGGTTCATGGAGAAAGTGAAGGGTGAGCTTTTCCTAAAGAATGGGAAGTGAAACTCATAACCAAACTTTGGGCAGAGTGCAGGAAATCTTAGGAAAGAAGTGGGAGATGAAAGACCCAGAGGGGACAGAAGCTCCACAGGCTGAGCAACAGAACCAAAATATCTGGGTCCAGGGGTCTTTTCTGAGACTGATACTTCAACACAAGGACCATGCATGGAGATAACCTAGAACCCCTGCACAGATGTAGCCCGTGGCAGCTCAGTGTCCAAGTGGAATCCCTAGTAAGGGGAACAGCGACTATCTGTGACATGAACTCAGTGTTAGGATTTTGGAACTAAACCTGCTCCTGGGTTACCTAGCAACTTATGATGTCATCGTGCTGCTCACCAGGTGGCCACACCTGGAAGGGAACAATCTGCCACATGTTCTCTCTTTGCTCCTGGCCTCCTCTCTCTTGTTCTTGGCTTCTTGCCTTCTGGCCCTCTCCCCTTTCTCTGTCAGGGTGCCCCCTCTCTTTTTCTCCCCATCATGTTCTGCTCTCCCTTCTCTCCCTCTCTTCACCTCTATCTAATAAACCTCTTTCATATACGATCTGTTGTGTGCCTAACAGTCATTATTTAATTTGTCCCTATCGCTCAGTGGCTGGCTCTTTGATCACCTCCTCCTGAGGGGGGAGCAGCCTTACCAGGCCACAGAGGAGGACGATGCAGCCAGTCCTGATGAGACCTGATAGGCTAGGGTCAGATGGAAGGGGAGGAGGGCCTTCCCTATCAGTGGACCTGGGGAGAGGTATGGGAGGAGATGAGGGAGGGAGGGTGGAACTGGGAGTGGATGAGGGAGGAGGCTACAGCCAGGATACAAAGTGAATAAATTGTAATTAATTAAAAAATAAGTTAAAAAAAGAAGGGGAAGTGATGGTTATCTTTGATCAGTGAAGAGTGGGGTATGTCTACTGAGTAGAGTGGTGAGGAATTCTCTGGAAACATGTTTTTCTCTTTTATTGTTAAATGGAGACTCACACATGCTTCATGTTCTTGCACACTATAAGCAGGAAGAAGAGCCATGGTGGGAGACCAAGTCAACATGCCTTGGTGAAGAGTGAGGAAAGGGGGCGGGGTGGCAGAGGGGTAGGGGCGGACCCGGGCGCTGTGTTTCAGGTCTCCAACACTCAAATTAAAAGATTTAACTAGTGCTTTTACTCTTTAAGTAGCCGTCAGGTAAATAACAAAAAACAATAGTCAGAATTTTATTCACTTCTAGAAGTTTCCCTCTCTTCTTGATATTTCAGAAAAACTGCACTAAACTGGGTAAGAATTATTTCTAATTCCTTTTCTTTCTTCGTATCCTTTTCTATATAATTCACCAAGGAGAAAGGAACAAAGCATTTTGCAGATAGTTACTAGCCAAGTGTATTTACATATTCACGCAAAACATTAAAGGAGGTACAGGAAGGGGCTGATAGTGGTATGTCAAGCTACTTGATTCTTGTTAGAGGTAGAGTGATATGAGGCACTTTTGCTTTCCCCCTAAATTTTCCGTAGAAAATTTATGAAAATATTCACATAAAAGAACTAAAAGGGAAGTGATAAAGCCTACACTGATTTTATTCTTGATATCAGCTCTCTGATGACTTACACTGTTTCCATTTTCTTCTTTCCTGTTTGGCTTTCTAAGATCACTTCCTTATAATTTTGTTTCTGCTGTTATTGTTTCTCTTTGATTAGAAACCATAACTGTACAATATAATTCGGAGAGCTGTGCTATAGGAATAAAGTGTATTCTACAAGTTTAAGTCTTATGGCACTAACCAAATGCCCTCTTTGTTCACTCACTTGGCTCACTGTTGGATGAACCACGTGTGCCGGTGGGTAGCCCGTATGTTGTAAACTTAGAAGAGGTAAAGACTGGGGACTTCAGCCTTCCTCTTTTATTCTCATTTTCCCTGGGTTGCTACACTTCTAGGCGTTCTGTAAAAAAAAAAAAAAAAAAAAAAAAAAAAACAATATAAATGCTATTTTCTTCACAAAACCTGAAGTTACACACTCATAAAACTCTTCCCACAGTCCTCTGTGTTTCCATGACGGGGCTGCTTCAGTCCCTACTTGGTTATTTTGCTATGTGATGGTGTATTATACTGTCTAGAATATAAGTTTTCTCTGGAGGGCGATCGCTGATTGCATCGTTTTAATCTCTCCTTGTTATCAAGCTCCAAGTTGCCCTGTTCAACATGCTCCTCTCTGTCTGCCCCTCACCTGAACCATCCGTCATTTATCCAGATCCCTTACCATGACTTGTCCTGGCATGTCTCTTGTGTTTTCTTTTCTTCCCTTTTTTCAGCCATAGCCTTCCACAGCTTTATTACTTAGCTCCTGCTAGGAGGCTGAAATCTGTAGAATGACCCAGAGAATTATTATGTTTTATACTTAGCAAGGCCTTATTTAAGTTATTTAACAAATAAGTGAAAATTCTGAGGAACTATGCTTCGTACTTACTACAGTAAGTTTGGGATGAGAAAGTAAGTTCTGTGAGCCACTGCTGACATAAACTGAACTGTGAGGAAGGCAAACAGACCTGGCAACTCCCTGCACACACGAGGTCATGCAAGCTTTCCCCGGTCACTTGGGCCCTTTACTGGTACAACAGCTCCATTTTTTCCATTTTTTTTTTTTTTTTTTTTTTTTTTTTAGACAAGGAGAGACTAGGAAAAACAGGACTCCAAACTCAAGTTAGATCAGGAAGTTGTGCGGCAATTTCTGGAATGTCAGGAGTAAAAATAAGAAAGCAAGAATTAATCCTGCTAGCCTCAAATGAGAAGCTGTCACCATGAAAGCTGTAACTTTCTAAATGAATCTAACACCTCTGAAACTCCCACAACTATGCCAAGTATTTACATGTTCTTTCTGAACGTGGCATCTACAGCAAGTGGTTTTGGTCGTGAAGCACACCATCTGTGTGATTACCCAGCCCTTGTGAGATACTCTGAACTCAGCAGTTGTACAACAGACGCATTTAAATATACAGTATTCCCACTCTCATAGTTCAGAACGGGTGTTAGAAAACAACCAGGCTCCTTGAGAACTCAGACTGCATCTGACATTCTCCCAGACACCTTCCACAGCCATCCTGCACGTAGTTTTGGAAGATAGCATTATCATAATAGATTTACAGAGAAGGTCAGCCTGACCCAGGCTGTCAGCAGCTGCCTTCACAGTCATTAGTGAGTCTATCAATGTGAGAAGTGAAATCAGATCACTCTTCAGCTCTCATTCAAGAGAGTTCTGTGTAGTCTGAGGAAAAACAAGCCTGTAGGAGGCAGAGGGTGAATCCTCCGGAGGAGGGAAGAGAAGCAGTTTCACTGGAATTCAGCTGTACCACGTACGTCTACTGAAAAATAGCATTAGGGTGTGGTTTCTGATGAAGTGACAGAATCAAGACTGAAGAATTAGGAAGCTGCTTTTGCAGACTCTGAGTTGAGAAAGAGGAACATAGAAGGCTTCTGTGACAATCCCTCACACCCCCTGCACCCCAAGATGTAGCTCTCCACCATCAGTAGCTCTGTCAGGGATGCAGGCGAGGGAGGACTCAGTTTCTGTTAAGGAGCTGGCCACTGGAGGTTCCACCATGCTCTAGTGAGTATGTGGGCAACACAAATTGGACTTGTTCTTGTTTCTTTGTTTCTTCTTCTTTGGGGGGGGGGGCTGTCACAAGGAATGGGGAATGGACATGGGAGGACTGGGAAGCGAGTGTGTCAGGAGTGCATGATGGATGTGAAATCCCCAAATAATAAATGAAAAAAGCATGATGGAAAAAATAAAGAAAATCACATGGAAAGAAAAAAAACATACTGAAGAATAGAGTTCTATCTCTGGACTTTATATTTTATTATGAATTAAATACTATGAGTTAAATATTATATATACGTTCACAAAGTTATTTCACTTAAATTAACTTTAATTGCTAGAGTGAGATGTAAAATTTTATCAGACTGTGCATATCAGTAAAGGTCAGGCACTTCTGAGCCACAACTTCTGTGGCTGAGGAAGGAAACATCCTGAGTGATGTAAACAGAACATATAAATACTCTTGGAAAGTGTCAGAGGGAGGACCTCTCTGTCAGGTTCCAAAGTGCCTTGACATTGCAACTCACTGTAGCATTGATATATTTTGCTTCCCTCCTCCTCTTCTGCCTCCTTCTCTTTCTTCTCTTTCTCCTTCCCTTTTTCCTCCTCCTCTTCTTATTCCTGTCAGTGAAAAAAACAAAAACAAAACAAAACATAGTTTCTTTAACTCACACTAGGTCAGAAACAGGCAACAAGTTTTAGAATATGAACAGAAAAAGTAATAGAGAAAAAATTCTATGAGCACAAAACCAAAACAAACCCCTTAAACATGTTAAAGATTTGTTCTGGATTTGAGGAGTTCTTGGGCACAATAGAGTCTACCTGTTTCAAAGGGGCAGCGGACAAATTTGTAAGTCCATCGTCACCCATTGCTTTTAGTCTTCATAAATAAATCACACAGGTCCATGATTTTTAATATACTTCAATCAAATTGTGTTTTATATGGACAGGATTTCTACACGAATGATTTGGAAGGGTGCCCATACCCTAGAGGGACTTTATCTTGGAGATTAAATTTAAGGACTTTGTTTTCAGTTAGTAAATGAATGTTAAAAAATGTTTAGCATAATGTAATGAAGTAACGTTTTACTTCAGATTAGCACCATGCCAAAAGTCATTACAGGCCAGGACTGGTAAGAAGAGCCATACAGAGCCCCTTTGGGGCTGGATCACAGAAGACAGAGAAGCTGAGGGCTAAAGCTGGAGGGAGGTGAGAGTGCTCATGTCCAGTCGACTGGAGACAGCTGAGAAAGAAGAGAGAAAAGGTATTTGGGATTTTACGCTTAGGAATTTCGGCTACCGAGTTTTGATTTTCAGTGAAATGACACTGGTGGAATGTTTAACTACATCCTGGTTGTACTGTAATCCAAAGGGCTCCTGCACATACTTTCTCAGAAACTGCAATCAAATCTTGGAATAATCTGAAAGTTTATTTAGGATTCGGGGAATTTCGTCAACACTCAGCATTTCCAAATTAATAAAATCAATTTCTGAAAACAAGCAGGAAAGAAATGGTCTGATTTTCCCTCTTTAGAGCCACTCCGACCGTTATGTCTATGTCTCAGTATGGTTTAGGGACCCACTAAACCACGGTAGCAAAGAACCCCAGCAGTTTTAATGATTCCTCGGTGCCATTTAGATATCATCACTGGGTACTGGACAATGATCAACACTCCCCCTCACACATTTAATCTCATGACTAGAACAGCCACAGTCAATATTAAGAAGAGCATACAGGACTATTGCTTAGTAGGAGAAAGGCATCTGCGTGTGTTGGCATGGTGCTTTTGGCTTTGTTCAGGTGGACAATGCTCACAGTGGCAAAGGCAATATAAATTCAAAGGCATGGAAGATACAAACTATCCATGGTGACAAAATTTTGACTAGTAGTTATAGCGAGGGAATAAAAGTCCCAGACAGCCTTGTTGACTAAGATTCTGACAGAATGCCTGTTTTCTTACCATGTTGTAGTTTCTGTCTGTGATGAGTGTTTTGGCAGAATTCTGTCAAGTAGCTCATGCTAATTAATGTGGTTTAGAGGGAGGCAGTAAAATGATTCTACCTACAATGAGACAGTCATAACACAATGGGTATTTTGGGTATCATTTGGAAAACTTAATAATGAGATGATTTTGCAATGCAATTAAAACTGAAAGTGTTTTTGGAAAAATTCATATTAACAATAAATTACAAAATTTTCTTGAGGTTTGCAATTTTTTTTAAACTAACAGTTTTCTTATCACATGCTCATGATGTAGTTAATGAGACTAATGTTTTCATGAAAGGAAAGTTGGGATAGAAAGTAATGTGAAAATTTTATAACATTGTTTAAGTCAAAGGTAGAAATAATGAGAACCTCCAAGCCTGCTCTACTAGACAACATTTTTTTTTCTTTTTAAATTTCAATTTAACTTTAAAAATATATATAACAGAAGGCCCTATGTAAAAAAACAAACACCACCAAATCAATTTGATCTAGATGCTAAGGAACTCTAGTCATTCCACTGTGGGAATTCTACAGTCACTAAGAAAGTCTTTGCTTGTGTTCATCTTTACTGACTCTCTTCTGTGCAGTGGAGAATATGCATTGAATAGTTTCAAAATAAGAGAAAGATAATTTCCAGTTTGTTTCATACACTAGTGGCTGATAGTCATCTATGGTGTATAGTGAGAAGACATGTTACAAGATTTCAGAACGAATTCTCTATCAATTCTTCCATTATTTAAGTGTTTTAGGAATTGATGGTTTTGAAGCTCTACTGTTCTCTTCTGGGGTAATATGGCCACGTAACTTTTACCATATCAGTACCCTGTGGTATGATCAGAACAATTTCATGAGACACACGAATAGTTTCAGACCCTCTTTCCTTTTTTTGCTGAACACTATCATATTCATTTAAGTCCTGAGTAAAATCTTTAGAGTCACCTTAATTCGTCTCTCCTCTATATCTAGATAACTACAAATCCCTCAACGTGTACTTCTATTTTCCTTTTCCACTATACCATCATCTACAGACAACTATAATAGCTGTTAACTAGTCTCCCTGTGTTCCCTGTAATCTCTAGCAGCTAAAATGATATTTTTAAGAAAAATAAAATCAAATAATAAAATCATGCCATTGCTATGCTTAATACTTAAAATTTCTAGTAGGATCTTATATAATTCATACCCTATGAGGGTGCCAGTCAAACACTTAGGTCTCTGAGTTATTTATCCTGGCCATGGATCCTTTGGCATTTTTCCTATGGGAGGGAATTGTTGAATTTTCCTCCCTTTGAGGAGATCTGGCCTCAGTGCTTTGTTGGAATAACAAAAAGCAGCCAAAGGACTAACGTAATAGTTCAGCCTGGATCTTGGGCATATTGAGAAGGCAAGGTTCATGGTCATCCCTGTTGCCAATTTGTGAGAATAAATCATATGAAGAGGTGCCAGGGTGAAGGTAGAAGGACGAGGACTGCGAGGTCAGTGGAAGTACGCTGTATAGTTCCAGTGAATCGGAAGGAAATTTCCCAAAAGCTTTCCCATGTACCCAAACTCAAACTGTGAGCACTGTTTGTTTTAAGCTGCATAGTCTTGTATAGGCAGTAGCTATAGCGCATGCACACTCCAATGTCTTCTCATGACCTGAAAATGTGGTCTTGTCTCTGTTTCAGAGTGTATTCCTTTCCATTATCCCTTTTGCTTGCTTCTCTACAGGAGTCCTTCTTGTTCCGAAGCTCAAGTGGGCCTTCCAGGTCACTCCTTTTGAATCAGCCTCACTCCATTCACATCATTGCGGCTAATCACTCTATTTTAATAACTGACAATTTCATGCATGGATACACTACCTTTCGATCAAGTCTATTACCCACTTCCTCCCCTTCAACTCCTCCCCAATCCCCGCCATTATTATTTCCCCCAATTCCATGTTTTGTGTTGTTCTGTTTTTTTTTTTTTTTTCTTTTTAAAGAAGAGCTCACGCAGTGCTGCTAGTATGTGAACGGATACAGGGACATGTACAGAAACACGGTTAGCCTCTCAGATGCTTCATCCCTGCAGAAAACTGACTCTCCATCTCCCAGAAGCCATCAGCTGCAACAGCTCCTCAGCTAGAGGTAAAGCTTCACAAACTCCTCTGTCACCCATCCTGGAATTTTTGTCTAGTTTCATCTTGAGCAGATCTAATGCATGTTGTCACAGCTACTATCAGTTCAAATATAAAATTTTCCCATCGTGTCCAAAAAAACATTGTTTTGCTGCAGTCATCTTCTGCCCCTTCTTCAGTGATGATTCCTGAGATTTGGAGGAAATAATGGGATTCAATTGTCCCAATTAGGGCTGAGAACACTGTAGTAATTTATTCTTTTCATGTTGAGCAGTTGTAGGTCCCTGTATTAATCACCATCTACATGGCAAGAGGAAGCTTCTCATATAAGGGTTGAAAGATGCACCAAAGAATGGGTAAAACAACAATGCTTTGGGAGATTATTTAATACTATTTAGTAGTAGGTTTTTCCATAAAGCCTATACCTACCTAGCCTTAGTTTTGGGGCCCTGTTAATTGTGCCAGACAAGAGTTCTGCCTTGTGGAGCTAGCCTTGAATCCATCCAGATATATGGTTGGTTGCTCTCATAACATTAAATGGCACTATTGCACCAGAGGACATATCTTGACAGGTTGGTCATTCTTGTAGGGTTTATGTTCCTACTGGATAGCTTTCCTAGCTTTCAGGTTGGCACCACATTATTTTTCCATGACCAATGACCAAAACATGTGTTATCTTCAGCAAGAGGATCTTACCATCAAGTTTCACTGGGTAAACAACCATCAGAAATGATTTCTCCAAATTGTTTGTTTCCCATCTTTTCTTTTGCTAATAAGAATATAAATATTTTGAGACAATATTTTTTGTTGTTGTTTCTTCTTTTTTTTCCCATTGAGGATTGAACCTAGGACTTCATTAATAATGGCCAAATGGTCTACCATTGAAGTACCATTGAAGAGAAACCAGGGTCTTATCTGTATCTTTCATAAAATGTTTTTTAAATATAATGTATACCTTCTTTTATTAATTACATATAAAAGTGCTCCAAACTTAAAAGACTTCATCATTATTGCAACCATGCTTGCCCTCTCCTCCTCTGTCATTATGACTACCAAATCATGGCAGAAGCCATTGAATTCTGGAAGAAATAAGACTAGGATGTTTTTAGATGTGTACCAATAAGATAGAGCAGTAAGGTAAGAATAATTAGAAATACCCAATGATATTAGCCTTTCAGTTCACTTGAGTCAAAGACAGCTGTACATTTCCTTGTTAAGATCTCTGTTTAAAAACTTACAGTTTAGCTGTACTTAAAAAAACTTTCTTGGTTCATGTCTCAGAATTCAGAATGTCCTTTGGACATAAAATAAAAAGGGGCTTTTTATTTTTGTCTAGTCATAAAGTCATGGAACAGAGTCCATTAGAATGCAATGTATGTTAATCATTTAGTGAGGAGGCACTGGCCCATTTCAAAGATGAAGCAGTAAGTTCAGAGTCCAATTAGTTTAAACTGCAGTTTATATTTTATTGCCTAGCAATCACTTATGAATACTAATAGTATTCAGGCTCCTGAATGGGAGATGATGAACAAAGCTAGATTAACTTGTAGAAAGACTGTCACTAATGGAAAATTTAAGAGATGTTTAATTTGATTTAATTTCAATAAATTTATTCTAATGATAAACTATATAATTTTAACATGTACCATCAGAGCAAGTATGAGATACCTGTGTGTTGTTTGTGTGCTTATTTCTATGATCTTCTCCAAAATATTTTTCAAGACTTGGAGCCTGGAATCTTCTTTTTCATCTATTCCTATTATTCTTAGATTTCATCTTTTCATAGTGTCCTTGATTTCTTAGATGTTTTGTATTTGTAACTTTTCTGATTTTATTTTTTCTTTGAGCAATGTATCAATTTCTGTAATTGTATCTTCAGTACCTGAGATTCTCTTTTCCATCTCTTGTATTCTGTTGGTAATGTATACCTTTGTGGTTCCTGATCTCTTCTCTAAGTTCTCCAACTCCAGGGTTTTCTCTGCTTGTGTTTTCTTTATTGATTCTAATTTTGTTTTCATATCTTGCACCATTTCCTTCATCTGTTTGAATGTGGATTCCTGTCTGTCCATATGGCCTCTAATTTTTTTTATTTCCTCTTTATGTGCCTTGACTAACTGCATAATGTGTATTTACATTGTACACATTTTAATGTAGTTAGCCACAGAAACTCAGCGACTAGCAAGAAGCTGAAATGTTAAAGTAGAAATCTAGGCATTGAGATTCCTAGAATCTCTGAAACTATGCTTTCCTCCATCTTCCTGTCAAACATGACTTTCTGAAATAACTAATCCGGAAGAAATATTTTAGAAAAAAATTGTGTGGACTTATTTTTCTTCCTCACCCTAATAAATGCCAGTCTTAGGCAATGTTTTGGTTATGAGTCTCTGTTCCGACTTTAAAAGCCAAAAGAAAGATGAAAATGAACATACAGAAATGTAATGTAAAATACAAACGTAGTGTCTTCAGGAAAACAGCTAAGTCTGATTGCAAGTTTTTTTCAGGGAGGCTGGTACAATATTGACAATATTTCTGGTCCCTCCCGCCAGGTGGGAAAGCCCAGCCTGCTCACAGCTACAATGGTCTTTGTGCCATGACTGATAAAAATGTGCTTACCTAAGAAAACCTCACCCCCACTCACAGAAATCAACGGAGTAGTACGCAGAAAAGCCACCGTGTGTGACAGCCTGGTTGTTAATTTCGGAGAATTTCCCAGAGCAGTCATAGTATTTGCATATATTAAAGAAAGGCCAGTTCATTTATACTCTGCAGGAGGTGGTAGTTAAAGTCTCAAAGAAAAAAAAAAATCAAACCCTCAATAAAAGACACCACTTGTGTATCCCCTTATTGCCTTTCATGCACCAGGCTGCGTGAATGCTTTATCATTAGATTTACTAGGAATCAATTATAAATGGACAATTACAACTTCTTTTAGTTTTTGTCACTGTTATAACTGGATAGTATCAGACTGCGCTGTCTGTTGACATTGAGAACGATTGGAGTAGAGTCTGTTCACTGTGATAAAATCGTAGAGCTTCCTCATGAGAAACTACAAGTCATTCCTGGACCTGAATTTTCACTCTGTCTTCCTTTTCTACAAGCGAATGCATGTTATAAAAGTCAATGTTTGTTAGATGAAGTGGGCAGGTAGGTGCACAGGAATGCTTGCGCAAAATAATGCTGAATGCCTAGGCGAGCCAGAGACGGTTTACCCGCTAGAGCAAGCTTAGATACAGAAATTAGCATTTGGACTATGTTAAAATGGTTTTAGATCTTAAGAGTAATCCAGTCTCCATTAAATATGGTAATTATGACACCCACAGACAAAGGACGTTAAATCAATGAATGACGTTCTGTCAGTTCTTTATACCATTGTGCCTCTCCATTGGTGATGCCATATGTTTGAAAGCATTTGAGAGCAAAAAGCTGGATGACTTCAGGGCACCGTGTTTCCCCAGGTGTCCATCCAGATGCTAAGTTTTAGGGGATGTGGGTGCTTCATGAAAAGAGAACAAGGAATCTAGTGAAGCCCTTTGTAGCTCTGGAGTTGGAAACTATCTGTTGTACTGCTTTGCAACCTTTGTCTTAGTTAGGGTTTCATTGCTGTGAAGAAACACCATGACCATGGCAACTTTCATAAAGTAAACATTTACTCAGATCTTGCTTAAAGTTTCATAGTTTTAGTTCACTATCATCATGGCGGGAAGCATGGCAGCATGTAGGTAGACTGGAGGAGTCAAGAGTTCTACATGGTTTTTGTTGTTTGTGTTTTGTTTTGTTGTTTTTTTATAAGTGGAAATATTTTATTTCATTTATATATAAATCTATTTTTAAATAATTTGCTCACCTCATATTCTGATTGCAGCCTCCTCTCTCATCTCCTCCCTGTCTCTTCTCTCCCTCTTAACCACCTATCCATCTTCCTTAGTCCACAGAAAGGGGGAGCCCTCCTTCCCTGCAATCTTACTTTAGCCTCTCAAGTTTCATTCAGACTGCCTGCATACTCTTCTTCTGTGGCCTGGCAAAGCTGCCCTGCCAGGGGGAAAGTGATCAAGGAGTAAGCAACCAAATCCATGTCAGAGATAACCCCTGTTCTCCTTACTAGAGAACCCACATGGAGACTGAGCTGCCTATTGGCTACATCTGAGCAGGGGGTCTAGGTGCTCTTCATAAATAGTCCTTGGTTGGTTCATCAATCTCTGTAGGCCCCTCTTGGCAGGGGTTTGTTGGCTTTGTTGGTCTCCTTGTGGAGCTCCTGTCTCCTCCAAATCCATCTATCCCCCAGTCTTCCATAAGACTACCTGTGCTCTGCCCACAGTTTGGCTGTGAGTTTCATCATCTGCTTCAATCCCCTGCTAGGTAAACAGCCTACAAACTGGGAAAAGATCTTCATCAACCTTATATTTGACAGAGGGCCAATATCCAAAATATGTAAAGAAATCAAGAAATTAAACGCCAACAAATCAAATAATCCAATTAAAAATGGGGTACAGAGCAAAACAGAATTCTCAATAGAGGAATATCGAATGGCAGAGAAACAGTTAAAGAAATGCTCAATGTCCTAAGTCATCCGTGAAGTGCAAATCAAAATGACCCTGAGATTCCACCTCATACCCATCAGAATGGCTAAGAGCAAAAACTCAAGTGACAGCACAAACTAGAGAGGATGTGGAGAAAGGGAAACAGTCCTCCTTTGTTGGTGGGAGTACAAACTTGTACAACTGCTTTGGGAATCAATATGTCACTTTCTAGGAAAATTGAGAATAATGCTACCTCAAGATCTAGATATATCACTCCTGGGCATATACCTGAAAGATGCTCCACCATACAACAAGGACATTTGCTCAACTATGTTCATAGTAGCCTTATTGGTAATAGCCAGAATCTGGACGCAATGAGATGTCCCTCAACTGAGGAATGGTTAAGGAAATTGTGGTGCATTTACAGAATGGAATACTATCCAGCTAATAAAAACAAGGAAATAATGAAATTTTTAGGCCAATGGATGGAGCTAGACAAGATCATTCAGAGTTCTACATCTTGATCCACAGGCAGCAGAAGGCAATGGGGCATAGTTTGAGCATATATCACTTCGAAGCCCTGCCTCTGCAATGACACACTTACTTCAACAAGGCCACATATCCTTTTAGTGCCACTCTGTATGGTCAAGCATTCACACACATGAATTTATAGGGGTCATAACTTTTTGAAGCCCCACATCTGTCTGTCCCTCTTCTCCTGGGCATTATTCTTACTGAATACATCATGTCTTTCAGTCACAATGTAGTTTCTGATATTGAACACAATTTCCATTTAACCATGTGAATCACGTCACTTAAAACATCTCATCTTTCCATTTGCAAATGCGATGTGTTGGAGGAGATGAGATGACAAGTATGTGAAGATGGAAGCAAGAGAAAATGGGTTTCTTTCTGGACTTGGTGAAAAATACCACTGCGGCCACAGGAAGAACTATTTTGGAATTGTTTCACAGGCATCCATTCATCACATAGATGTTGTAATCTTTTAACCAAAGAGTCAAAGTGTTCTAGGCCTCCTCATGCAGAACACTTACTTTCTTCACAACTACTTGCTTTTTGTTCTAATTTTTAATCCATTTTTTGGCTTTTCCAAAGAAATTGAACTTTGAGGTCTCTTCCTTAGAAACTGCATGCTCAAATTTATACAGACTGATGCCCAAACCAGGGACCATGCATAGAAAGGACCTAGACCACCTGCTCAGATGTAGCCCATAGGCAGCTCAGTCTATGTGGGTTCCCAAGTAAGGGGAGCAGGGCCTGTCTCTGACATGGACTCTGTTGCCTGCTCTTTAGTCACTTCCTCCTAGTGTGGGTGGGGGCATTGCCAGACCACAGAGAAAGAAGATGCAGGCAGTCCTAATGAGATTTGATAGGCTGGGTTCAGATAGTAGGGGCAGAGAATTCACTCTTTCTGTGGACTATAAGAGGGGGTAAGGGAAAAGAGGAAGAGAGGGTGAGCCCAGGAGGAGGTGAGGGAAGGGGCTGTAATCAGGATATAAAGTGAGTAAATTATAAAAAAAATAAATTTATAAAAAATATTCACTGAAAAAATAAAAAAAAATATTGTAAAAGAAAGAACTAAGAGAAGAAAAGAAAAGAACACTTTGCAGGGTACAGTGGCACACACCTGTAAACCTAGTACTCAGGGAAGCAGAGGCAAGTTGATCTCTATGAGTTCAAGGCCAGCCTGGTCTACAGAGTGAGTCCAGGACAGCCAAAACTACAGAGAGAAACCCTGTCTCGAAAAACCAAAGGGGATGGGGGAGAAGAAGAAAATAAAATAACAATCTGATCATATTACTCAATATATTTTCTTTGGTAATTATTTTTGGTTGATTATTTTGTATTTTTAAAAATGAGAATGCTGAGCTCTTTTCTTGCCCTTTATGCAAGGGAGGAGGATACATTTTTAATTAATTAATTGATGGTTTGACATTTGTCTTTTGAGACAGTACCTGAAATATAGCCCTTTGGAACCCAGGTTTTCCTCAAACTAGTGGTCCTCCTTTACAACAAACTTGTTTCATTTTTAATTATGAAATATAATATGCATAATACATAAAATATCAAATTGAGACAAAAAAGATTGAATGGGGGAAGAGGAGTCCTATCAACCAGAAGCCAAGCTGTAAAATCTTTGGCTGTCAGTGTTCTGCATTAACAGTTCCTACCTTTCTCAAATGAATAACTTTTTACTTAGCCCCATCCAAACTTAATCTTATTTCCTTCTCCTCTTGCCTTCAGCTATTGTCATTTCTAATGAGTCTAGTAGCATCAGCAGGAAAAGGAAAAAAAAAAAAGATAAGTCTTGGTCTTAATATTTACAGTGGTTGTATATAAAAAAAAAGACTATTTTTTTTTTACTATAAGCTAAGAATAAGTCTTTATTTAAAGTAACAGTCCTTGCTTCAGAAGCACACATACTAAAATTAAGGGAACACAGGGAAGACTAGATGGCCCTTGTGAAGAATGACATGCCAAGTCAGTAATAGATATGAGAACTTACATTTTTGTCCTCTCTTTTGTTTTCCTTTTAGAGATTCTGATATTAAAATTTTCCATTTCTGGGAACTCCCCCATGCTGCCTCTATGGAATGACTGCTACTGTTCTTACTGATTGTAAGTACCCTTGCATGACTATGTGTTAGAGACTGTGGGGGAACTCCAGCTACCAACTCACCTGTCCTTTGAGAGCCATGTAGTAGACATACCATATTGTTAGAGTTTACCTTCTGAGGACAGTGAAGTTCATCAAGTTGATGCAGGACACACAGCCGGTGAAACATAGGGGTGCTGCACCAACGTGGGGTCCAGCTGCAGGTTTAGCTGTAGGTCCCGAGGAACTTAGCTGTCCCTCAGGTGTGTTCTCTGGATAAAAGAGCTGATTCTGGTTACTCTAGTTTAAAGGAGTCCATGCTACATTAGAAATTACATTTGAAACTGTTTTTAATGCTGTAAGAACAAAGTTTTGCTAGAGTCATAGAGAAGTAATTATCAACTCCAGCCACAATTTTGGGCATGAGACTGCAGGCAAGTGAATTTAAAATGACTGGCAAGAGTTTTACACACCCTACATAAATGTATTGAGACTTTTGCGTGAGGTAGATGCTAGAAGGGGCTTCTGCAGGAGCTGGAAAAAAAAGACACTTTATCCTAAAGAGAAACAGAAGAAAAGCTCGGATGCAAGTTGAATGATACCAGAAGAGAGGGGCAGAAAAGTCATTCCACCAGACAGAGAGGCAAGCCAAACACAGCCTCTGATATTCAGTGTCCTGATGGGAGGAAGGGGACACAATTATCAACCGAATGTAAGCAGTCCTAACCTTGGATAAGCTTGGGTGATGGTGAAACTATGATTCCTCTGGCAGGTGGTTCAGTAGTGGAGAGAAATCCCATTTGGAGGTCTGGTGTCATGTCAAGGGGGTCTATTATTAAATACTGAAGTACTCCAAGGACATGAGATCAGGGAACATCCACAGGTCAATAGCCATCAACCCAGAAAGGCAACTGTGGAAAGGTAGTCCTTCTGGATTCTGATTGACAAAAAGGTTATAGATTGGGAATTATATAAGAAAGACTGGGTGATGGCCAAGAAGAACTCTCCTCAACTGGGAGTGCCCTCATGATACAGTCAAGATGTCAACAATACAAACCAAATAAACAATACCAAAAGCTATAAGGGAAAAACACCAACTCATGTACCAATGTAGAAACATTGAGATAATATAGTGTCTTTCATCAGAAATTTTCAAAGCCAAGAATGCATAGAAAGTCAGTAACTGCTGACCATGACTTCTATGTCCAGCAATAGCATCTTAAAAATTGAATTAAAAGCAAAAACATTTCAAGAGAAGCACAAACTAAAGCTGTTCATGACCACCAAGCTAGCACTGCAGAAAGTACCTCAAGGACTACTATAAAGAGGAAGAAGAAAGTCTCAATCACCAAAGTACAGGAAATAATAAATTTCCAGATATAATAGTTGAATAAAGATCAAGGAAAGATAACAATTGTCCAGAAAATACCTAATAATGATAGCAGAGAAAGTTAGAATAAACAAGAATCCAATTAAGCAATAAAAAAAAACCAAAAAAGCCAAAAACCAAAATCCAACTAAATTGAAGGAATTACTGAAAAATCTCTCAATAACATTAAATGTAAATGGTTCAAATTCTCTAATAAAGAGACACAGAGTGGTTGATTGGCTTAATATCTAGTTCTAAAGAATATATTTTACTAGTAAAGACATCTACAGAATGAATATCAAAAGATTTAAAATAATATACCAAGTGAACAGAAACTTAAAACAAGCTGCTGTTGAAAGTATTCTGATAGCTGACAAAGTAGACTTCAAGCCAAAATTAGCCAGAAGAGATAACAAAGCCCACTGCTTATTAACAAATGTAATGATCCTTGAAGACCTCATATCATATATAAATATATATCTAACAAATACTGAGACATTCAATTTTTTTCAACCAAACACTGATTGACAATGAAAGTCAGAAAGGTTCTGATACAATAGTAAGTGATTTCCTTATTTTTTCCTATCTAAAAATCAACAAGGTTTTAAAATTTAAACTGGGACATAGATAAAATAGATGTAACACACATCTACAGAAAACTGCCATACAAAAACAGAATATGCATTTTTTTTTTTCTCGGAAGCCTATGAAATCATCTTTAAAATGGACAGCATTCTAGATCCTGGACCAATACAAAATACAAAATACAAAATACAAAATAATCCCTTGGATCTTATTAGGCCACAGTGGGCTAAAGCCTGAAACAAACAGCAAGAAAAACTACAGAAACTAAAGAATATATGGAGAATGAACAAAAAACTCTTGAATGACCAGTGGTCACTGATGGAATCAGGGAATTTTGAAAGTTTCTAAAATTAAATGAAAATGAAGCAGAAAATACCATAACCAATTGAACACAGCTAGAACATTTCCAAGGGAATGGTTTATGGGTATCTGTGTCTAAATGATCAGAAAGATCACAAATACATAACATAATGTACCCCAAGCTCCTTGAAAACAAAGATAAGGCAACCCAATGCAGCAGATATTAAGAAATAGAGATCAGGAGGAAATTAATGGAATGAAGCATCTGAAAGGGCCAATTAAAGGGAACTAAATTTATAGAAAGGAATGCGCCATCACTTGTGTTTTCTCTCTCTTGCCAACAGCATGAGGATTAAAACTCCAGCAAGAGGTCCTGGACTGTGACATAATCTTGAAAGTGGAAGGCCTGGTGTTGGGCATGAAGCCAAAATACAAGGGACTGAATTTTTTATGACACCATGGTTTCATAGCTGACCATGGGCTATTACTAGATTTCTGTTAAAATAAGAATGTTGAAAAAAATAAAAAACATCATTGATGTGATCTGCAGTCTCAGATTAATCATAGCTTATGCTCTATAATAATCTTATCTTCAATTGGTCCAGAAAGCATTTCATTAATTATTGATTTATTTTATTTATACTTGCAAATTAAGGTAGATAATTAGATTTTGTTTCAGCAAAAGCTCTGCTTTTCTTGAAATAATAAATCATTTTGGTATTGTTTATGCCATATACTGTACACTTAGACTAAAAACCAGATTTTATCATATTACTGAGTTCAATGTAGGGAACCTGTAAACACTGAATCATATCTAAGGTGCTATCATATGGTATTTATTGTCATATGGTGTTTATGAGCACTATAAAATACAATCATTCGTTATATGAACTCTGTATAATAAACTTGGTAAGTGGTTTCTTTCAATATTTGTTTGTCTACACATAATACATACATATATCTTTTATTGATACTATATTGTTTGAGCATAACTTTTATATTTAATTAACAGAAAAATAGAGGTACCAAAATTTTTTTATTAAAAGGATAGAATAAATTAATTCATTTAAAAAATGACATGTTTGGGGTTGGATGTATACCTCAGTGGTAAAGTGCTTTCCCAAGTTGCACAAGGCCCTTGGCTTAATCTCTAGTACTACAAAAAGAAAGACAAATAACAGCACTGTGGAGGCATCAGAGCAATGTGGGAGCTGAGTAAATTCTGGTGCTCTCCTCCCACAGGCACACCAAGTTAGGTGTCTATCCATGGACCAAAGTACTTTCACAACAGCTAAAGGAATCAGGCAAGACCACAGACATGCTGTTAGTACAATCAAGCAAAAGACACTTTAAAATAAGAAAGAGTCTGTCTTATCCTTGTCTATTCCAGGGACCTCAGTATTTAAGAGAGGCTTCCTTCTTGGAGACAAAGGGAGAATTAAGTCCAGGCTGTGGACTTTTAATGTAGTTACTAGGCTTGATATATGAAGAATACTGCTTCGTAGAGCCTCATGACCCCTACCACCAGAGCAAGGGACTGGGCTTCTGGAAATCTTTGGGACCTGAAAGTTACCTGCTGAGGATAAAAGATAGCTTTTAGGGGAAATAGCCAGGTTCTCTGCACTTCAGCATCCAGTAGAAACTGAAGGCTCAGTAGACAGGTCAGAATACACAGAGGAACCCTCTGGACCAGCTCAGGTATAAGATCGAGTCTTGGACACTTGTAGACAGATCCACATTTCTGCCCTGTAAGTTCTGGCTATTAATGGCCCAGTGGTATGGCCACCATGATATGGGGATAGTGCAAGCCATCGACCATGTAACTCAGACATGACCCTGCTTAGCCCCAGCCTTGACAGCCAAGGAACTGTTCTTATCTCCTAACCCCAACTTCTGAGAGCATAGATACTGCCATTCTCCTCTTCACCTATAGAGAAGTTTGTAGAGCTTCCCAGAATCCAAGAGAAGGAGCAGACATAGATTCTGGACTGAATCGCTGCCTGCTGTGAATTCTACTGAACCCCTATTACCATGCAGCACTTCATGGCTGTGAGACTCAGCAATAATCCATCTAGTATAAGTGTAGGTGGCCCAAAGTCTGCCTTCATCAACACTACTGCAACCTCAGGCAGCATAGAGTTGTATATGACCCCATGTGCTGAAGACGGGACAGTACGACCAAGACATTGCTTTAGATCTTAATGCCAGTGAACCAACACTAGGGAGATGCCTGTGGAGAGAACCTCTAGGAACCCCTCAATGCTAAGGGAAAACACATAGCCCTCCGCTGTTAGACTTCTATTTCTGCTAGAATCATCTACGGGTGGTTTCAATTGTCTTAGACTGTGAGTCCACCTAAGCAGTAGGTAACATGTAGAAATGTGTGTGTCATTATCCAGCTCCTTTGTTGTGCTCTTAGTAGACTATGAGTTTAGAGTGTAGCTGGGCTTAGCGCTACTGATGGCCACAGTTAACATAAAAACCTTAACCTTTGGCTGCTTGTTACAGGGTGGCTCTCCAGAGCCAGACAGACTCCTGCAAGACTCACGTCAATAGAATGAGACATCCAGATTTACTGTGGCCTCAGCGAGAGGCCTGTGGAAGCAGACTGGATATGTTCTCATTTCCTTTTGAGCAGCACACCAAGAACGTACCAAGAGTATATTTGGGACAATCCTTGCTTGAATTGCCCTCAATCGTCACCTTCTGCCAAAAGAGTCAAAGTAACTACCAGCTCTGAGAATGTAGGTGATCTACTTGGGATTCCTGGAAAGACATAAAGCCAGATGAGAAAAATGGAAAAACACCCAATTCTACAGTGTTCAGAGGATGACACATCACAATAATCACAAGACCTTCTAGTACACCAATTTCTCAGAATTCCAGAAATTGACCAGGCAATAACTGGCAAGAGGCAACTTTCAGATAAACAACTGGAATGGTTGCTTTAGGGAAGCAGATTGAACTTGAAGGAAACACTTAGAAACATTCAATACTCTAACAGAGATGCTTAAAAATGGGAAGTGCTTATAAAAATAAAAAATATGGTGGATGACATTGATAGATTTTCATATGCTGAACTACCCCTGCATGCCTGGGATGAATCCTATTTGATCATGGTGGATCTTTTTGATGTGTTCTTGGATTCAGTTTGTAGATATTTCATTGAGTATTTTTGCATCGATGTTCATAAGGGAAACTGGTCTGAAATTCTTTCTTTGTTGGGTCTTTATGTGGTTTAGGTATCAGGCTGATTATGGCCTCATAGAATGAATTTGACAATGTTCCTTCTGTTTCTATTTTGTGGAATAGTTTGAGGAGTATTAGATCTTCTTTGAAAGTCTGGTAGAATTTTGTGCTGAAACCATCTGGTCCTAGGCTTTTTGTTTGTTTGTTTGTTTGCTTGTTTTTTTTTTTTTGACTGCTTCTATTTCCTTAGGGGTTATAGGACTATTCTCTGGGTGGGGGCATCTCTCTGACAAGCTGATAGGTTCCTAGGTAGTTATGTAATTTGGCTATTATTGTCAATTTTCAGTCACTTTCATAATATTTACTTAATTTTTTTCACCAGAAAAAGAATGATATGATATCTGTTATTTCAATGTAGTCTCAAGAAGATATGACTAGGGCAGCTCAAAAAAGTAAACAGTGTCTTGTATACAGAATTTTGGTTGGAGATGCTGAATTGGTTTGGGAAGGTTTAAGAGTTCTTTCACCTCTGCCTAGAAAGACTTTTCCCACACTTATGACATGAGCATTGGAATGAGAGCAATGGGAAGCCATTTGTATATCAACAGCACTGTATTCAAGATGCTTCTGAAGGTGACCCAGTTTCACCAAATCTCTTGACTGGTGTGATCCCAGGGATTTTGCCCCTTGTTGGCATCATGGCCCTGGAGGTATATTTCTACCTTGATAACGCAAAAGATTCTGGAAGCATTGGTTATGTACTGTGGCATTTTCAAGGGACGGGTTCCCCTAGGTAATGGTCTTTTAAGAATGCGTTCTAGTATAGGTGCTGTATCCTTCCCATTTCTTGTGTATCAGAATACACAAGTGCTCTTGATGCATCCAAAATCTATGGTTCACCATCTATTTGATTAGACAGTAGCAACAGAGCTCCTGGCAGGTCTGCTCTCAACCTGAAGCCAAGGGTTCAGTCATACCATCAGCCACAGCTCTGCTCTCTCTGCCAGTACACGGTACAACGGGCAGAATTCGGCTCTCGGTTGGGTGTCATTCCAAACTCAGTCATAGGCACTGCCTCTGTTATATGCAGGCAATGCTCTACACAAATAGCACTAACTGGCATAAACCAAGTTACACTTCTGCTAAGAAAACAGCCCCACCTGCTGCAGAAATCTTGACCTCTCTCTCTTCGTTATTTGTAAGGTGAGTAAGTTCTAGCCAGAAGCAACAACCGGAGCAGGAGTCTGGAATCTTTAGCTTGTCAGCTATCTTGGCCAGCCCCAGAGCTCATGAAGCAGCCATTTGGCAAATAACTCCTTCGTTTTTAATTGAAACCATTTGTACCTCTGATAGGGTGAGTAAAAAAAAAGTGACATAACTGGTCCTCACTGTATAAGGATATCAAAACTGGTAACAGTACAGAAAGAGCTTCAGCTGAATTTATCCGAGAATATTGACAGCTTACTGCAAGAAGAGTCCAAAGCTTTGCAACCATCATAGAGAAGACAGGGAAAGAATTAAATAGTAACATGAGCACACACACACACACACACGAGCACCCCACCCAGCTTCTGCAGGGAGAACCAGTGTGAGTGACTTGGCACCTAAGCCCTCGGAACACTGTGTGAATGAGTGCGCTTGCAAAGGAACGCATGTGACCAGGAAAAGAAGGGAGTGATCTGTCATCAGTGTCTACCTAGATTCCAGGGAGAAACACTTCACCTGCTCCATGACAGGACCACCCAGGCTTCATGACAACTGAAGACTATGGTGCAAGAGACAGGGCTTTTATGAAGCCTGCTAAAAGCTCTTTCCAATGTAAACACACTTTACTCACCCTTTCAGAGGAGAACATTGCCAGTTAAATTTCCAGGCTTTGATATGTATCAGACTTTGGCTATTAGGGAAAGCAGTTAGTCGTTTGGCTGGATTCTGTAAATTTGTTATCTATAAAGGTAGAGTTCAATTGAAACTTCCTAAATTTGCAAAAAGAAAAAAAAAAAAAAAAAAAAAAGGAAGGGGTGGGCCAGAGAGCAGGAGCAGTGTGTGTCAGGAGCAGACAATTTGCTTATTTCTTCCTACATAGTATTTTTATATTGTCTCTGGTAAGAGTTTTCCTTTTCCCACCTTTCTTTACCTTAAAACACCCAAACAACAAGCTTATAGCCAACAGCACCTCAAATGAAGAAAAACTCAAAGCAACCCGGCTATTATCAGGAACAAAAGAAACTTGTCTACTCTCTCCTTATCGATTCAATATAGTACACAAAGCATTACCTTATGCTTAGGTATGTTCTTATCTGTAAGTTGAATTTTATAATTCATTCAAATAAACTAAAAGCAAAAATGACTAGACATATAGACAGCTGACAATTTCACAAATAGTCAACAGTTCATGAATGCATGTTTTCTAATTTTCATGAGCAGCTGATGTCAATACCTCCTTAAATTTAGCATCTTTTCTATTGTCAGTAATTTGTTTTGTATATTTATAGAGTAACATAAATGAATTATTATGTCTTTAAAATTTAGTCTTAAAGTCTTGACTCTGCTTCCTACAACTTCTTGCTGTCCCATGACTACCTGTCATATGGAACGCTGTCACCATAATATTCAAAATAAAATAAGCGACCATTTTTTTAAAAGAAAAACAAAAACAAAAACAAACAAAAAACAAAAAACACCCAAACTCCCACCTCTTTATGAGGTACAGATAAACCTTCACATACATAAAGGAAACAATAGATACGCTTATACATATATAAATACACACATATATAACACACAGTTATAAATATATCTAATATATAATCTATTATATGTATACGTATGTATACATATGTTTATGCAGAAATGAAACAATCCCCACAACTAAGGTGATTAAGATATTAATCACACCCAAAGGCTCTTAAACTTGTTTAACACATCCTTCTTGTTCTGCAACATACATTCTTTCTTCATTTTTTGGAAGAACAGCGACCTGCTTTTTGATATTGTACATTTTCCAGAATTGTGCAAGATGGAATCATATAAAATGTACTCTCTGGTATAGTTTCTTTTGCTCACTATCCTTATTTTGGGATTTACCCATATTGTCCTGTGAGTTCTTTATTGGAGACTAGTTTCTTATATACACAAAGTTTATTGGTTTATCTCTATACAGGACGGATGACATGTGGATCTCTTTAGAGGTGGTTTTTGTTATTGCTGTTTAAAAAACTGCTAAAAAATTGTGGACAGATGCTCTCATTTATCTTAAGCAAACATATAGATTATTTTGTTTGTTTGTTTTTTGAGACAGGGTTTCTCTGTGTAGCCTTGGCTGTCCTGGACTCACTCTGCAGACCAGGCTGGGTTCTAACTCACAAAGATCCTCCTGCCCCTGCCTTTCCAAATGCCGGGATTGTAGGCATGCACCACCATGCTCAGCCAAAGTATAGGAATTTAAAGGCTAAATGTTATTGAAGGTATATGATACTTATTTCAGAGACTATGGGTTATCTTTAAAATAGTTGTAATATTTACATTACCATCAGCAGTTTCATTAAGTTCCCACAGACATTTAATATAGCAAGTTGCAAGATTTTACTTGTCCTAAGAGGTGTGCCATGGTTTCTCATTGTCACCGTAATTTTATTTCATTAATCATCAGTTAATGACATTGAGCATCTTCTTAATTGTTTACTTGTACTCCACATACCTTCTCTGGGCAAGCTTCTATTGCATCTTTCGGCCATTAAATTTTTTCTTATCAAGTAGAGATTTCTTCATGTATTCTTTGAATACTTCACATGTATGGTTTGCAAGTATTTTCCAAGTGTGTGGATTCTCTTTTTTTTTTTCCCCCTCAATACCAGTTTTGAGTCAGAATTTTGACTTTGATGGGATCCACCCCATCAGTTTGTTGCCTCACAGATTCGGCTTTCCGTGCAGTGCCTAAGCCTAAGCCATCTCTACCTAACACAATTATGTTTCCCCCCTTGTGCTTTTAATTTTTCTTGTCATTCCTTGGTGCCAGAAGTAGAAGTGACCGATCAGGTTTTCATACAGGGAGAGCTCGGTGGTTTCTGCCTTCAGTGGCTCTGTGCAGTCTGGCTACTTACCCTTTGGAAGAAGGAGGGAGTAGGAGGTTTGAGAACTTTCTGTGAAAGTTTCTTCATATTCTGATTAAGAAGTAGAGGGGCTGCTAACTGCTGTTAGAGAACTTGTCTAGGATTCAGATGTGGGAATAGTCAGCTCTTCTCAGATAAAGCGAAAGTACCTTCATGCCATACTTTGAAATGTTAAACAACACTGGGTGTTTCATAAATCGAAACTGAGAAGATGCAATAAGTGGAGGCGTTCTCATTTTGTGCTGCACCCCTCTCCCCCCACACAACTGACATAGAATATTTCTGGGGTATAGCTAATGACTCCAACTAATAGTCAAGAAAAGTATTGGATGAACAATTCTGAGGAATTGAAATCCAAGTTATAATAATTCAGGCTTCACTGTTCCATTTGGACACAATTAAAAAAATTGTCATGAATCAGAACTCTGTTTTGAGCTCTATTGCTGAAATTGCTTTAATTCAAGAGAGATTTTGTATGACAGTTTCTTAAACACTAGCCTTTTAAGTCACCAAATATAGAAACAAAATTTTCCCTTTAAGCTGCTTACTTTACAGCCAAAACGCATTCCCATGAAAAGAAAATTATTTGAAAAGTTTTGATTTAATGCAATGCAACTTTTATAGAGTAGAAAACCAAGAAGTTGTTATGTTTTTACTGTGGGCCTCTCTTGTGTATGTATGTATATGTGTGTAGACATGTTCTTCTAAGTGCACTGACACATGTGCGTGCCTGTGTGTGTGTTGTGTGTGTGTGTGTGTGTGTCAGGTGTCGTTCCTCAGACATTGTGATACTCTGAAGGAATGGGTTCTCTGAAGGAATGAAACTGATAAGATCCATCAGTCGAACTTTTTAGCTGTTGTATTTACTAGATTGGCTTGTAGGATGCAGTCTTGGAAGTTCAGCAAGGACTGTCTCACATCAGAAAGAAGAGAATCCGTTAGTTGTTCAGTCCACGAGGCTGGCATCTCAAACATTCCAATGTGGCACTGAAGGCATGCTAGATTCCTGGAGAGCTGCTCTCTTCAGTCTACGTTGGGATCCTGAAGAAGTTGGTTCTAATCATTCCTTCATTGGTGAAGGAATGATGCAGCAACAGAGCAGATGAACTTGCCAACAAGAGTGAGGCAGGCAGGCAAAAGGCATAGTTTCCTTCTTCCATGTCCTTTTATGTGTGCTGTCACTAGAAGGAGCCATTCACATTTAGCAAAGGTCTTCCTGCTTCAGAAAAATCTGTCCTCTGGGTATATATTATGGCTTTTAGTATACTGCTTTTATGTTTTTATGGGATTCCTGAGTGTGTGGATGAGTGGGTCTCTTGTGTCTGTATCTGTTTCTAGTGCCTTTTCTTGGGCTCTTTTCTTTCTATTTGTTTTGTTCTATTCCAATGTGTTATTTTTATTATTTTATCTTATTTTTATTATTACCTTTCAAGAGTTTATTTGTTTCCTAATGAAAGACAGAAAGGAGTGAATCTTGATGAGGGAAAGTGGAAAAGAATTGGGGGGAGTTAAGGGAAGGGAAACCATAATCAGAATATAGTATGTGAGAAAAAAATTATTTTCAATAAAAGGGGGAAAAGTAAATTAAAAAAAAACAATGAAATTTGAAACAACAAAACCACTAAAGAAAAGCCTTCACATGATTGTCCTGCAGTTTGTGTTCCAATTGATTTCAGATGCAGTCAATTTGAAGACCAAGATTAGCCAGCCAGGAATCATCCACCATGCTTTATGAGACAGGATCTCTCATTGGTTGGAACTCGTTGAGTTAGGTTAATGCAGCTGGCCAGTGAGTCCTGAGGACATACCTACCTCCCAGGGCTGAGACTTCAGACACAGGCCTCTGCACCTAGTTTCTTATGAAGATACCACAGGGATTGAGTGGACCAGGAAAGGGGTTTGGGAGGAGATGAGGAAGGGAAGGTAGGATGGGGGGTACATGGGAGGGGGCTACGGCTGGGATACAGAGCAAATAAACTGAAATTAATATAAAAATAAATTAAAAAAAGAAAAGAAAAGAAATGGATATTCGTACAAGGTTCTAGACATTTTTCTAGATTAATGAATGTATGTATTTTTAAGTAGTAAAAATGTGATTTTCTTTTTTTTTTTTTTTAATTTACAACCATATTTGGGAATGTGACAGTAACAAGCATTTTGTGATGTATGAGAAGTGGCTGAAATCATTGATAAGCCTTTTACAGGCTTGAAGATCCTGTTACCCAAATATGTCATGTCTGTGCTGATCCTTGAAGTCATTAAATAAAATTAAAAGCGTTAAAAAAACAAACAAACAAACAAACCTCAGGTTCTCAAGCTTGCCAGGCGAGCCCTTTAATAACTATCTCCCTGACCTGTTTTATCCTTTGAGACAGGATATCCCTCCAGGCTAGGTTAGACTCAAGCTCATGACCCTCTTGCCTTGGTTTCCCAAGAGCTGGATTGCCCATATGGGCCCAACACTGCAGACTGTTTGGGTTCATAGACGCTTGGAATGTTCTAAAATGTGGAGTTTAGAGTTGAAATTACACCAAGGAGGCTACCCATCAATAATGCCAGTTTAAACAGTTTAAAATGCAGTTAGAGGTAATAGTTATTTTTTTTCATTGAAAATACTAAAGTTAGCAAAAGAATTCATAAAAGCTCACAGCAGAGGAGGGAGGAAAGTAAATTTATTGCCAATGGCTACCACTGAAGTAACTGTTAACAGTCTAAATAAAAATTATTATTAAAAGCAAAAGTCTGTGAACAAAATTTCTTTCCTGAGGCAGGTAAGGGCCATGGCTGGGTTCATCCAGTTTTAGCAGCTGGTGTATTAATGAGACCATTTCCATTAAAATGAACTAAATGCTATTACCATTTGTAGACTTCCAACAGATTTTCGAAGCATTTATTGAACTTCAAGAAGATTTTTACCCCGGAATTAGTTAAAAATAAAATTTTACATGTTAAATTGTAACATGTCTATTATAACCCATGAGTGGTTAGCATTTATGTTTAGTAGGATTGGCTCATACAGTGCCTAGTTTTTTTTTAAAGTTCACACACACTGACACACACACACACACACACACACACAGACACACACACTTCATTGATTCACTAAATTTTCAAAATTTTAACTTTATTATTTTTTTCTTTTATTATTATTATTATTATTAATTACACTTTATTCATTTTGTACCCCCCCATAAGCCCCTCCCTTCTCCCCTCCCGATCCCACCCTTCCTCCCCTTTCTGCATGCATGCCCCTCCTCATGTCCACTGATAGGGAGGTCTTCCTCTCCTTCTTTCTGATCTTAGACTATCAGTTCTCATCAGAAGTGGCTGCATTGTCATCTTCTGTGGCCTGGTAAGGCTGCTCCCCCCTCAGGGGGAGGTGATCAAAGAGCAGGCCAATCAGACTATGTCAGAGGCGGTCCCTCTTCCCAAACAGCCACGGATCAAGAAGCCAGTTGTTAGCTATTAGTAAGGGGCCTACACAACTAAGGTAAAGGCCTTGCTTGATATAGCCATGAGAAGATGGATCACATCTCAGTTTTGTGAATTGCATGGGGATTAAGTATTTAACATAAGAAATTTTTACAGAATGCAAACATTCAGTCCATAACATTGGGGTCATGTTGATTTCCTGGCCTTGACAGTGAGGTCTGAGGCAGAGTATGATGTATTTAGATAGAGAGAGAGAGACTCCTCTGCATGTCATGGTTGTCCCAAATTCTCCTTAATGTGCGTATTGCCAGCATCTTTGCTCCAGGAATTTTCTATGTCTCACATTCCTACAGACACTTCAAGGAACTTTATTCTTGATTTTGGTTTTCGCTACCACATGTAGAAATATAAACATTAAGGCAAACTGCTAAACTTGCCTCTCGTATTTCCTGTTTGTCTTTTTCTTTCCAACTATATTCTAACTAGCTGTGGTGGTTTGAACAAGAATGACCCCCAAAGGCTCATGTATTTAAATGCCTAGTCACACCAGTGTCACTATTTGAAAGGATTATAATGATTAGGAGGTGTGGCTTTGTTGGAGGAGTGGGGTTTGAGATTTCCAGAGCCTATGCCACTTAGAGAGTCTCTGCCTGTGGATTAGGATGTTGTTCTCAATTGCTGCTTCAACATCTGCTTGCACGCCTCCATGTTTCCTGTCATGGAGGAATGTATGATAGTATCCTTAGTCATGGTGTCTCTTCACAGCACTAGAACAGTGACTGAGACACCAGCCGTGTCCGACCCAAGGCCCATATGCTGCATGCATTTCATGGTGGCTTCAAATGAAGCCTGTTACATTTGTAGATCATGTCGTGTCACAATGTCCAAAAGTTAGAGGGTTAGAAGTGGCTTAGTCCTTAAGAGCACCTCTTGTTTTCCTAGAAGGCTAGTTTGGTTCCTAGCACCCACACTGGGGGCTCACAACCATCTGTAACTCTAGCTTCAGTAGATCTGACACCGTCTTCTGGCCTCTGTGGCACTTGTACATATGTGGCACACACGCTCATAAACATACATATATGTAAAAATTAAGATAAAAATATTAAAAAGGATGGACACACCTATAAGACACTTCCATCACTTGCATTTAATTTTCTGTATTTGGTACCTCAAATTTAAGAATTTGAAACTTGAACTCAGTCAACCATTATTTGTAGCAGCTTTATTTGTAAGAGCCAGAACCTGGAAACAACCCAGATGTCCATCAACAGAGGAATGGATACAGAAACTGTGGTATTTTTACGCAATGGAATATTACTCAGCAATCAAAAAGGAAGAAATCATGAAATTTGCAGGTAAATGGTGGGATCTAGAAAAGATCATTCTGAGTGAAGTATCCCAGAAGGAGAAAGACGAACATGGTATATACTCGCTTATATAGACCTATAAGATATGATAAACATAATGAAATCTATACACCTAAAGAAGATAAACAAGAAAAAGGACCCGGGGTAAGATGATCAATCCTCACTTAGAAAGACAAATGAGATGTGCATTGGACGTATGACAGGAGTCTACCGCAGAAGGCATCTGAAAGACTCTACCTAGCAGCGTTTCAAAACAGATACTAAGACTCATAACCAAACCTTCGGCAGAAGGGGAGTTAGTATGACATGGAAAGGATAGGAGCTCCATAAGGACCAAATATATCTGGGCACAGGGGTTTTTTTCTGAAACTGTTTCTCCAACCAAGGACCATGTATGGATATAACCTAGAACTTTGCTCAGACGAAGCTCGTGGTAGCTCAATAACCAATTGGTTTCCCATAGTAAGGGGAACAGGGACTATTTCTGACAGGAACTTGATGGCAGGCTCTTTGACCTCCCCACCCCCCAAGGGAGGAGCAGTCCTGCTAGGCCACAGAGGAGGACTTTGCAGCCAGTCCTGAAGATACCTGATAAAACAGGGCCAGACGACATCCCCAATCCGTGGACTTGGAAAGGGGCAGGGAGGAGCTGAGAGAGGGAGGGTGGGATTGGGAGGGAATAAGGGAGTGGGATATAGCTGGGATACAGAGTTAATAAAATGCAACTAATAATAATGATAAAAAAGAAACTTGAACTCAGTATTTTTCTGAAGTACCCATATAAAACAACACCAAAGTTCTTTTTAAAGTCTCTACTTCTAGTAGTGTCTGCATGACCTGTCAACTAGTTGGTACTACAATGATGGGGCTCTTAACCCCTGTGTTCATTGCCTATTGCCACTGTAGCATGCCACATAACACAGATTTAATATGTCTCAGTTTTAGGAGTCAGAAGTCCGACACTTATCTTGGTGGACTATACTCTAAACGCTACCAAGGCTGTGTTCACTTCTCGACATCTATTTCTGTGTTATCTGCCACCTTGGAAGTTCTAATGATCCTTTGGTTCTTGGACTTTCATCCAAATTCAAAGTCAAGAGTATCAGGTCAAGTCCCTTTCTGACTACCTTTTCTCCTGTTTACATTTGATTTCCTCTTCTATTTTTAAAGGTCCTGATGATTGCAATGGGTTTACACAGATAATCTACACCAACTTCTCCATTTTAAAGTTGGCCAATCAGTTCCTTTAGTTCCACCTACAATCTCTGTTTTATGTTATTATGTGACATTATGTGTTAACTGGTTCTAGGGCGTGGGATTTGACTCTTTAAGAAGTCATTATTTTGCTCCCCATCTGATCTTCACCCAATTACTTTCTGCCTCTTTCAATATAATACTATTATTTTTTTTTTTAATTTCAGATTTTAAAATTAATTTTTAACCACATGTATTTGTGAATGAATTTATGGATGTCTATGTACCATGTACATGTCCGGTGCCCACAGAAACCAAAAGAGGATGTGAGGTTCTTGGAATCTGGAGTTACAGGTGGATGGGGCTACCCAGTGTGGACTCTGGGAACCAAACTTGGCTCTTCCACATGAGCAGTAAGCACTCTAACTTCCAAGCTGTCTCTCCAACCCTTCCTGCTTTACTTTTCTCCATGGCCCTTATTGTCATCTAATGTCTTGGAATAGTGATTGTCAACTTGACAATACTTTGAATTATCTAGAAAGCACACCTTTGGAACTGCAGTGAGGGTGATTTCAGAGAGGATTAGCTGAAAGAAGACCCATTCTCAAAGTTGGGTACATCTTCCATAGTATGGTTCAGACACAGAGAGGAAATAAGGAGGGTGGGCATCCCTGCCTTGCTTCTCACTTCTCTGCAAGTATGTCTGCCAGCCTCTGTTGACATCAGACTCCACTTCTTTGGCCTTCCAGTATAGATTCAACCCCAGCAACTCTACAGGGAACTTCCAGGCTTCAAAGCTGGATAGTGACTTTGGAAGCATATGACTTCATGGGCTGAGCAGCTACTAGATACTCTATCTCTCTAATGTGAAGATCACCATTATTGGATTGCCCTGTCCCTTGTAAGCCAATCTAAAAATCCCATTTCATAGTGTCAAAAACAAGGCAAAGACTTTGCCTTTAGTTTTGCATCTAGAGCTACATTGTAGGTCCTCATTAAATATCCTTTGAATCAATGAATCAGGATCTAATTAGTAATGAAGACTGTCAATTGGACCCTGATAAGCATGCTTCCCTTCATCTATGATGTTTGAAAGTTTTGCTGGGTATAGTAGTTGAGCTGATATCTGTAGTCTCTTAGTGTCTGTATATCTGTCCAGGCCCTTCTGGCTTTTAAAGTCTGTTGAGAAGTCAGGTGTAATTCTGTAGGTCTGCTTTTATATGTGACATAGACCCCCACCTTTTTTTCCTCACAGCTTTTAATATTTTTTTCTTTGTTCTGTACATTTAGTGTTCTAATTATTATGTGGTGAGAGGATTTTGGTTTTTGACCCAATCTATTTGGTGTTCTGTCAGCTTCTTAAATAGTTGTAAGTGTTTCTTTCTTTGGGGAAGTTTTCTTTTATGATTTTGTTGAAAATATTTTCTGGACCTTGGAGCTGGGAGTCTTCTTCTATTCCTTTTATTCTTAGGTTTGGTCTTTTCATAGTGTCCCAGATTTCTTGTATGTTTTGTGTCAGGCACTTTTTAGATTTAACATTTTCTTTGATGTATTGATTTTTTTCAGTCTTATCTTCTACACCTGAGATTCTCTCTTCCAGCTCTTGTATTTTGTTGGTGATGCTTGTGTCTGTAGTTCTTGTTCTCTTCCCTTGGTTTTCCATCTCAAGGATTGCCTCAATTTGTGTTTGTGTTTTCTTCATTGATTCTATTTCCATTTTCAGGTCACGGGCAGTTTTACTCATTACCTTCACTTGTTTAATAGTATTTTTGTTTTGTATTTTATTAAGGAATTTATTCATTTCCTTCACTTGTTTGATTGAAATTCCCTGTATTTCTTTAAAGGATTTATTTATATCCTCTTTTAAGGCCTCTATCATTTTTATAAGGTTGTCTTCTTTTGGATTTAAGGTGTCAGAGTGTCCAGAGCTTGCTGTAGTAGGTAACTCAGTTCTGTGATGCCATATTGCCCTGGATTTTGTTAACTCTTTTTCTTATGCTGGCCTTTAGCCATCTGGTTGTCCCTGGTGCTGGTTGGATGTTCCTGATGATGACAGACTTCTCAGAGAGGCAGGCAGAGCCTGATAGTGGTGCTCAGGGAATAGCAGAGTGTTCATGTCAGGGGAATCCTGGGGAATTGCAGTCCTGGGTATTCCTCTGCTGGGTGTTCACCAGGTGGACAGGAGAAAGGCTGGGCAGCCTCTAAGCTGGTTCCCCCTGGGGACCTCCAGGCCTGGATGATGAGTCAGCTCTTTCTGGGGTAAGGGTATTGAAATGTTAGTTTTGTCACCTACTAGCTGTGGAATTTTTTTGAGTGAACTACTTAATTTCTCTTAGTCTTGATGCTAAGGAACACCATTCAATACATTTAATGAGGGTAGCAAATAATTAACAACGGTATCATACTTGATGCTGTATTCATGTGCTGAATTAATGTTAATAATTTCTATATGGTGAGTTTTCCGAAGGAAAGTACTATTTGTAATTCATTCCTGTATCCCCATAATTAGACACAATTATTACACTTAGTAGACAATTTATACATATTTGTTCAGCAACAAATATACACCAATTATTCTTACAGCCTCACAATACAGTTAATTTATAAAACATCTATCTAGGGGAAAAATGTTGAAAAAAATTAGTGTGTGTTTGTACGTGTGTGATTGTACTCAGTGTCTTGATCAGTCTAGTCAAGAATGCTGCCACTGATCTGTATCCACAGATTTCTCTCATTAGAATTTTGACTTTTCCAATAGAATTAATCTGTATGTAACTGATGGAGTTAGTTAAACTAGGGTTTAGTAAATAAAGCTGACTTTCTGGTTTGTTCTGGTCCAGGGTGGGCCATAGTTCAGTTTTGGGTGTACAAAACTTTGTGACTTACAGAAGTCACAAAGATAGTATAGAGGGTTCCTCTTTATTCTTTTGGTAGTTTGAATAGAAACGGGCCCCATAGACTCATGCATTTGAATGCTTGGCTCATAGGTAGTGATATTGAGATGTGGACTTGTTGTCACAGGTGTGGCCTTCTTAAAGGAAGCATGTTACTGTGAAGGCAGGTTTTGAGGTCTCCTGTGCTCAAGGTATTCCCAATATGGCACACAGTCTCCTGCTGGCTTTGGATTAAGATGTAGAACTCTCAGCTCCTCCAGCACCATGTCTGCCTTCATGCTGCTATGCTTTCAGCCTTGATGATAATGGACTAAACCTCGGAAACTATGAGCCAGCCCCAATTAAGTGTTTTCCTTTATAAGAGTTGCTGTGATCATGGTGTCTCTTCACAGCAATAGAAACACTAACTAAGACAATTCTCCACGTAGTTTTCCTCCCTTTGAGCCTCTAACATTCCTATGGCTTCTGCCACAGTGAAAAGGACATTGCTGACACACTGCTACTAATGTCTACACCTTATTCAGACTTCACTGGTGTCTTCACTGGTGACTTCTCTCATGTCTGTTTTCCATTCAAATCTAATGTTTGAGCATATAACACTTATTTGTCACGTCTCCTCAGGTTTTGCTTGGCTGTGACAGTTTCTTAGGTTTTCTTGTTTTTAATGACTGACAGTTTTGAGGTGCCCTGATTGTCTAGTTTGCTGAGAATCCCTCACATGATCAGTCCTGATGTTTTATGACTAGACTGGGATTATATGAGTTTAGAGGAGGACAACAGAAGTGAAATGCCTTTTTCAACCTACTTTGCTAAGGGCACAACTATTTCTCAATCATTGCTTATATTGCTATTAACACCTGAATGATATCCTGTTTATTAGATCTGCCCATACCAAAATTACCTGGAAACTGTCGCATGCCATACACCGTTAGAGTATGTGCAAAAGTTAAGTGTGAGAACGTCAAAGGCTTTCTTCAGCAAAGATGCTCACCTCTGTCTCATTCGGAAGATCTACTGAGTCCTGGCAGAAGCCATGTCTGTGATAAGTCAAAGTGTTATGTCATTGTTGCCTATCATGGTTTCTCTTGTATCTTTTCACGATGGGTTGGAAGGATATGAAGTTGCCATTGAGAGTTCAAGAAGATGTTGTTTGGAAGGTATAAACAATGGTGAGTAGGGGATGAAAACATGTGCCAGTGGAGAAGGCATGGCATAGGAGTGAGGCTGTGAACCAGCCACATGTCAAAGACAGGAGTTTATGTTAAGACCTGAATGAAATAGTAGAATAAGCTGTGCACTGGATGGAGAAAAAACTTTGTGGGAAAACAGCAACAACAACAAAAACCCTGAAACTTCAAAGGCATTCCAAAGCAATTCTAGGAACTGTAATATGAATACCAATTTCTGATGATTTTTGGATGTTTCTTGGGAAACTTCCCTGGTTTTGGACACTGTTGGAAAGTGATACTGGCTTCTGAAGCCTGTAGAGTTGTGGGTATGTTTTTGAATCAGGGTATTAGTGTATTTTCTTAGCTTCGAGTAGATTAGATTGATTTTGTTAAAATTTTTATTTTTTAAAATGTAAGTTTTCGTTAAAAGCCCCTAGAAGTTCCGAGAGGAAAGCGCAGTAAGGTCTGGCGTCTCTTCCACTCCTGGCAGCTGCCTTCCTCCGCAGGAGCACAGGCGTTGGGTGAAGTACATTTTCTGGAGTCTTTGCCTCTAAAAAGCTGCATGAACTTCAGCTGCGGGCTAAGTGTTTCCATGAATGCATCCAGGGAAGCGTTTGCTAGGCTTATTTATTTGTAAGAGGTGTTAAAATTTGACATTTGACGTGACTTACTCATATTTTCAGGGACTGTGAATTAAGAAAGCATCTGAAATATGCACAAAATGTCATCAGAAGCATACGCACACATGGAGTGTTTTTAAAAAGCTTTCAATGAACTCCCCTTAATACCGCAGGTTTGAAGAGGCTTGGTGTTTCACTAACGGTTCCTAGCCAGCTGATTTCAGTCCATGAGGCTGAAAGGAGTATAAGAAACCTGTTCTTTTAGCATTTCTGTCTCTCTGGAACAGGTCTGAGCAGGAAGTGTGCTGCATGAAGTCTGCTCTCAGATTCTCCCTCCTGGTTCCCCATTTCTAGAGCCTTCTTCCAAATGCAGATGAATACCTGGAACGTAATCTTCTTATTCATATGAAGGAAATTAATGGAAGGAGGCAACTGGATCCAACATCTTGACTCAACTCAATGGTGTAAGACTTCCCCTTTGCTCCTGGCGGGATCAGAACAATTCCTTTCTAATGACTTGTCAATATTTGGAACTACACTTTGATGCTAAAACTGAGAGACACACACCATTTCATGGTCCTCTCACTCGGCAGAGCCTCGCATTGACATTGACTCTGTGAGTACAGGAAGTACATGTGTCTCCAGGGACCAGAAAAATAAATACCTATCACATGGAATATGTTCACTGAAAATGTATTAAGATATGAATGGTCTTCTCACACCAGATTCTAGGGTCTCTTTGGCCAGAATTTGCTATTTTATATCACCATCATTGATGTAAAAAGAAAAAAAAAAATCTCTGGAATAAGTTAAATTCATTCCTCTTACCTAACTTAACTACAGGGAGCTTACCATTTTGTTACAAATATTTTTTAGATAAATATATTAAGACATAAGAGAGTCATGATTTGTTTTTGAGCTAACGATTATTCTAACACAAATTCTATATTCACGAGAACTGTACTGTCAATAAAATTCAGCTAACAATATCAACAACCATAATTTAAAAACCTTTAGGTATTACAGCTCAAAACTATGTTTAGTGAGAGCTTGTTCAGTAGTAAGTGCCATAAAAGATTCTGCTTAGGAATATAGAAAACGCCAGAGAAATGGGTCTTAATTTTGAGATATTTAATCATATCTGTGATATCTGACAAGGATACTCACTACTGCGCTAAATCTATACACTATAGTATTTAGTCAGTGCTACCGGCCTTTGAATTAGATACTACTGTTTTCCACATTCAGCAAGTTATAAGGCTATGGGTAAGAAACTGTCCTTGTTAAATTAATAAGAAATAATAAAAACAGTTTGAATTTTTTATTAATAAATGTATTTATTCACTTTACATCCTGATCTCAGCTTTCCCTGCCTTCTTTCCTCCACTGCCTCCCTCTCCTTTTTCCCTACCCTACCCACGTCTGCCCCTCCTTCCTTTCTCCTCAAAAAAGGAGGGGCCTCCCATGATTTCAATGTATCTTGGCATATCAAATCGCAGTAAGACTAGGCGTATCTAAGTTTAATTTTTTTTTTTATGTCATAGTCTGTACTTTTCCTGTGACCAATGAACTTTATTTTCTCTTAAGTCTAAATTGTGAGCAGAGGGTTCTGTACACACAAATGCAATACCACTCAGGAGACAGTCCGTGAGCCGCAGTAACTGCAGTACACATAGGCAGAGCCAACAGAAAGGCGCAGCCAATGAGAGAGAGAGAGAGAGAGAGAGAGAGAGAGAGAGAGAGAGAGAGAGAGAGAGAGAGAGAGGAAGCCTTCCCTTCAGACGGTGGGGTGGAAGCTGTCTGTGCGGCTGTGAAATAGTGCATCAGGTAAAACTGTGATCCCTTCCCTCCTCGCGTGCACATCGCTAAGACTCCTGGTTAGGCAAGAAAAATGGTGCTGCCTGCTTCTGTGTGAGCCTAAGAAAAATATTTTTTATGTCTCATGTAAATTCACAGGTCTTGTATCAGTTCCTGTTTAAGGAAAAAGGAACTAGAGGAATCATCATGGCATAGGCAGCTCCGTCGACAATGGGGTCATGGGACACCCACACTCTCTCCCGTATTCTCCTTGTACACTGCTTAAGAAGCCGCGGGGCGGCCCGGAAGTCTTGTCCATCTTACCACACTGCCTCAGCTGTGCAGTGCCACGCCTTTTTTAAAAAACAAAACAAAACAGAAACCCCTGCATTATGGGTGTGATTTAAAAAAAAAATCACAGACAAGTGCTTAGATTGTTCAACTGCATTCATTGGGTGAGACTGTGCCTGATCTACCTGCCTTCAAGTCTGGTCTCTGTTACTGAGAACCTTAGTGTTGATTCATATCTTACATAACTCTGTTTCTCTATCTTATTATCATGCATCTATCTTATTAGGCATTCAACTTTGCATAGTTCCATGCCTCTATGTTATTAGGAATTCAAGTGTGTTTATTAAAAAAAAAAATCTCCAATTCATTTGAATCCTATTGATCACATTCCCTCCTTTCCAAAAATAAGAATGTTAAAATGACTGAGCTCAAGTAAAACCAGAGAAAACAAAACATGTTATCATATTTTGGGTAAAGAATAAGATGAGACTCCTTTTTGAAAACCCTTTAAAGCATGATGATAGGACAGACACAGGGATGTGCCTTGCCTTTGACATGCCATCAGGTTTCACTCAGAGTATCTAGGGATTTGTGTAGCTGATGGTACTGCATTTGTCAAAGGTTCCTATAGTAGTGTGTAATAAATCTTATTATTTCCGTGTATTTTATAAAATAGTAAAGGAAATAATGTGATCTTTGTGCTTTTTGCTTCCAGAATAATTTTTGTTATCCTTAGCATATATTAATCACACATGACAGTGAGCTTCATTAGAATATTTTTCACATGTGCATATAATATATTTTGAAATATGATCTTTTAAGCAAGCATTTCCTGGAGTTGCCAAATGACAAAAAAGAATTCTAATCATTCTCTGTACAAGAAATAATAAGTCTATGTGTCAAAATAGCCAACATAAGAGAGGGGAGAGCAGAGAAGAAAATGTAGCTTCAGGTTGGGAAGGCAGGGAGTAGGTGATGAGCCTGACAGAGATATATGGAACTTATGTTAGAAAATGGCTGTGTTTTCATGTCAGCACCCTATTTTTGAGATAATATCTTCTGTAACAGTCTCGATTAGTAGAAGTTTCATTTGTAAGGGCCTTTTAGTTGTTTTCATGAATACTAAAAGTCAAGCATACATTTTCACAGTGTGGCTTATGGTCCTACATGAGAAGGGGACAGAAATAAACTTAAGGGTTAGAAACACTTCTGGACCACGTATACCCAAAAATATTTAATTCCTAAAAATATAGTGGGAGTACCAAAAAATTGAAACATAATGACAAGGTGTCCCCTTTTAAAATTAGACTTCATTTTTTAAATCTCAGATATGTGGCATGTTTAATAAATATAAGTACTATCATCCTTCATATGACTTTTTAAAGTTTGAGCATAGTAAGGCACCTCTCTCTTTGTATTAGTGTTTGGCTATCCAAAGACAAATTTTGAAGTTGAGTGACAGAAGGAAGCATAGAGATTAGATACTGACTTTCTCCTTTAATTAAATTGAGAATAATTGTGTTAAGATTTCATGTACAAGAATTTATATTTTCCTAAAATCAGAAAACAAAAGTTAAGTGTGCCAAAGCTCTTTAAACAAAATCTTAACCACTATCTATGTTAAGGAGATGGAGAAGTGGGGAACAGAATTTCTGCGTATGTTAGAGAGGGATCTAGTTGCTCTTAGCTGCTAACAAAACAAAGCAAAGAAAGCCATCTGTGAGATTTCAGGGGGCTGCAGAGTCTCTTCAGTCACAGGGCACTCTGTGAGGCCTCAGGTTCAGCCATCAGTATCATCGTCCACCCCAAATATTAAAAGCTTAGGATAGGTTTGTGGTGACTAGGTTAACGAATGAAAGTAGGAAATCTGAATTCATTCATTCAAAAGGTAGTTGATGAAAACTTCTGTGTTTCAGATTTTTTTTTTCCCCTCCAAATTCTGTAGATATAAATCCTGTGAAAAATAAAGCCAAATTCTCTAGCAGGTCCTCTGATGGTAGGAAGAAAAGAGAATGGGGACGAGGGTGTCGTGCTATGGCAGATCATGTGCTGAGTACTCATGAGGCAGTGAGATCATCATGCACACAGATACAGACACACAGAGAGACACACCCACCCACACCCGGAGGCATTAATCAGCAAATACAGATGCAGTCACAACTATGAGAAATGTTCTCCAGAAGAGAAGATACAGCCTATAATAAATGATGCTAGAGAGTTGGGATGCCAGAGAGAGCTTCTTTGAGGAAGATGCTTTACTGAGGCCAGCAGGAAGAAAGGTGGAACCGTGTGCCCAGGTGTGGAAACAGGATTGCAAGTGAGGCTGAAGGGAGCACAGGCTGGGAGGTTGGAGGAAAACAGGTCATACGGGTCTTTATGTCCCACGTTGTTTTTTATCTCAAGCTGTGAAAATGTATGAAGCAAGTAGATGACTTGCTCAGACATCCAGGCTTGCAACTGGAAGGAGCAGCTGCTGTTCTGGAGGACTGGTTGTAACCAGTGAGGAGTGGTTGGGCTATTACAAGGTTGTCTGAGGAGAAAACTCTAGGGACTTATGGTACCTCATAAAGCAGCAGGTGGTGAGCATCCAGACAAATGTAGTTAATTTAAAACATCTACAGGAGATAAAATTGATGAAAGGATGGACTCTCTCTTATTGCTCCTATTTCCATATAAATACATATGTGAATAATATATTTCTACATATTCTGTTCTTACATGTAAATGTATGTGTATATTCGAGTCTGTATTATGGAGCTGTGTGTTTCAGATTAGTGCTTTGTAGGTTATTCTTAAATAGGACAATCTTTATGATTAAATTTCTTTCTCTTCTTAAAGCAGGTTTTCCACTTTCTCTTATTTCCCCCAATTAAGAGCAATGCCCAGGATTTTTGAGGCCCGGCAAGTGTGAAATGGCTGAAGACAAAAGGGCAACTTTTCTCTTTGCTGGGAGAACTCATAAGCTTATGAATTCTCTCACACACTTTTTACTGTTCAAGGCTGGAGTCTGCCAAACTTCCTCCAAACTACTCATCAAAGGACTCACTTCAATAATGACTACGTTATAATAATGTGTTATAGTTAAAGTGACAATAAAAGAGAATTAAAAGCGAAAAACAGTGAATAATGTGCGACCATCATCATCCAGGTAGGGCATGAAAGATTTAGGGTCAGCCTGCAGAAGGATATTGGAAAAGTGACTAGGTGACCAGACTCAGGCTTCTATAGACTGAATTTTTATTTTATTGTATTGATTTTCCCTGCCTGTTGCAATCATATAATTCTTTTTGATGAATTCTGCAACTTTTATGATTATGATTTGTTTGAGTAGTTAAAAGAAATGTAAATTATAATTAAAATCTTCATGTGTTTTTCACATATTCTCATAAGTTTTTTTTTTTTTTTGGTAGTCGTTAAATCATTATCCCATAAATATAAGTTTAATAGCAAAGCCTGCCATATGATGCTAGAGTCTTACAGTGCCAAAGTACAGGGTCCACTGATTATTGACTAAGGGGACACACATGTATATGATGGTGGAACAAGAACACTTTTACCTATTTTTAATATTTGTGTATAAATTAATTTTCCCTTTCAAAGCATTGAGCAAAGGATTCGTTTTAATGTCTGAGCTACATTGCAACTAACCGCTGACTTTATGGAGATTTTATGGAATGACTCATTCATGGGGCTCTGATTGGTCAGAATGCCCGAGCTTGGCAGAATTTATTGTTTCAGAGATTTTGCTCTGATATCGTGGAGCATATTACTGTGGTACCATAGCCTACTCACAGCAGGAAAAATGTTTTAAGAAACAAAATTATAAGGGTTCTTGCAGTATGTCTCTCTCTTTCTTTCTGTTTGTTTTGTTTTGAGGCAAGGTCTTATTATGTCATTCTTGCTATTCTCACTCTATAGAGCAGACTGGCCTTGAACTCACAAAGATCTGTTGCCTTCTGAGTGCTGGGATTAAAGGCGTGTGCACTGTGCCCAGCCCTCTTGCAGTATTTCATCTTTCTTTTCTTAATCATTCGTCCATTGTCAAGCATGAACTACTGGAAATGGTGCAGCAGTCTAGAGAAGCTCTGGCAAATATTTAGGCTTAACTTTAAGCTAATTTTCTTGAAAATACAAATAATCACTTTCAGTCTGATATTTTATATTGTAAGAGACTAATTTGGCTTGGAACATCCTTTATTGGGGAATATCTCTAAGAAGCTTTTGATGCTTAATTTTTGTCACTGAGCAAACAGGAATTGCAGATGTTATGGTCAAAGACTGTTAAAATGGCTGCCACCCTGATTCAGCCATTTTAGCTTCAGCTTTCTTTTATATATTGCTTTCTAAACAGCGGTGCCTTTTCTGTCCTGACAGCCTTATTTTTGAGAAGTCAAGTTTATTTCTGTCTTACTCTGTTGAGAGGGTTCTTGTCTCTGATCAACAATCTATAATAGTTATCCCTCTGAGATGTGAAAATTCTTTTAACTTGTGGAAGAAAACTTTATTCCATTCACAGTTCCATACAATACTTAATCAACAAAAGCAGTGAGGACAGGAATTTAAGCGAGACAGGAACCTGGAGGCAGGAACTGATGCAGAGGCCAGAGAGGAATGGTGCTTACTGCCTTGCTCCTCATGGTTTATTCAGCCTGCTTTCTTACAGAACCCAGTGCCAACAGCCCTGGAGTGGCCCAACCCACAAAGGGCTATAAGTCACTTTATTTTATTCATTGCACCCATGTTAACTTGGGGTACAAATTCTTCCATCTTTAGGAATTCTTTTTGATAATTGCTCCTTTATAGTGGAACATTTCTTGACTCTTGAAATTCAGAAACATTCCAGACTATTCATTTTAGTATCATATGTAATTCAATTTACATTGTTATTTTTTAATAAAGTAGTTACAAACTTAATTTCCTTTGTATTTTCATGTTGGAGAGTATAAATGAACTCACTTTTATAGTTGAAGACATCAAGGTTTCAAAAGAGTATGTAATTTGTCTATGGTAACATTTATAGAAAATGAATAAGTCCAGACACATGTTTGGTACCATTACTTTTTAAACACGTAATTTACAAATTACAATGTTTAATAAATGCTTGTAATGGGTGAGGCCCTGTTTTGGCAATGCCTTTGGTGATAGACTTTTGACTCCTTTCCTATAACTGGGTATTTTGAGTTGAATATTTCAGTACAAATATGAAATAAGGCAAGATGACCTGCTTATAACATTAGTTTATTATTAGTTTATTACAAGCTTCTACTTGTAAAGAGGAAATGTTGTCGTGTTGAAAATGCTGTGAAACGATCACCAATGCAGCATGTCCACATTTTCTTTAGAAGGGATGGGAATGGAGCTTGAACCTTTTACATGCAACAGTGTGTTTTCAGAGTAATTGGATGAGCTGAGGAGCATCAAATGGAGCACGTTTAAAAGATCTGGACAGGACGGCTTCCTGGTCTTGGCCAAGCTTTGAACCTAACAAGCAGGCCAGCCAACAGCATGCACAGAGACCCACGGTGAAGTTGGGTAGTGGCATCTGTGCTGATTTCTTACCCTGTAACCAGAAAGTGTTTCAGCAGCTGTATTCTTTTAATACAGCCTCCCAAAGCAGGAAGTCAAATCTCCTTTCCTCTTCATCCTTAATCATGTGACTGGAAATTGGCTGACTCATACACTTGGTCCCTTGCCCAAGCATTATTCTTCTAGGAATTCTTAGGAGACTTTAACAGGCTAGTGTCGCCTCAGAGATTCTCAACATGTGGGTCGCGACCCCCAGAGTTCGCATGACCCTTACATCAGGGTTGCGTATCAGATATTCTGCGTATCAAACGTTTATATTACTAAACAGTAGTAAATTTACAGCTATGAAGTAGCAATAAAATAATCTTTTGGCTGGGGATCACCACAACATGAGGAACTGTATTACAGGGTCGAGACATTGGGAAGGCTGAATAACCCTGTTCTCGCGGCTTTGCTCATTTGGAGAACAGCTGGTGGATACTTTCCCTATGGTTGAGATGATGTCTAAAGTACCAACAAAATAATCAAAGCTTTAAGAGAGTTCCAAGATTAGATTTCTTTGAAAAATAGTTATTTGGGGACCAATATACAAAGGAGTCTATGAAATAAGAGGAAAGATTTAAATTAGAACTTGATCCTGGTTGGAGGCTCCCTGATGTTTGAACCAAGCTAGTGACTGAAACTCCATTAGGAAAAAAAAAAAAACCCCACAAAACCTAACAAAAACAAAACCACCAGGCCATAACGTTGGAAGCTTTAATTGTGTTGCATTCATAAAATATTTTGAAGAAATGTCTGTAATTAATAAATTGCTTTGGTATTTGTGTTGTGACCTAGAAACTTAAAAAAAAAAAAAAAAAAAAAAAAAAAAAAAAAAAAAAAAAAAAAAAGGAAAAAAACTCTTCCCTTAGGCAGAGATTTGTGACTCAGGGGCGCTTTGCTGTAAGGTTTGACCGGAGGGGGAAAAAGCTGCAGTTCCCCACATTTCCAGCAGGGGTCAATATGCTTTCATCATTACAGACGGAAAGCTCTCAGGAAGCAGCCGCAGTGTTGATACTAATTGGAGCAGACACAAGGATCTTCTATAATCCGCTGACATCCTTTTCAAATAATAATTCTTAGGTGGGTGGTGGGCTGGTGGCTGCAAAACCAGTGCGAGGCTTCGCCACAATGAAGCCTAACCATTGTCAATTATTTTTGATGTATGCTAGCTTAACTTAAGTCTCCTTCTGACTGGCGTTTCCAACCCACAGAAGGGTATTCCGCCTCCTAATTATTGAGACACAGTGCCCAGGATGGCCAGAACCAGTGTGCTATTTTGGCTTAATGTGCTCTCCAAAAAGCATTCCCTCTTCCCAGCCTCCTTGTGCTCTTCCCACTGAGCACAAAGAGAAGCATATGCTTTCAGTCAAGTGTCTCAGGAATGGTTTTACTTATAACCTTAATTGCTGAGGCCATTTAACTTTAACTCATCACATGCCAGTCCTTGGAAGCAATTAGAGACATCCTGAGTACACACGATTATAGTTGAGTGAATCTATCTCCCCACAGTTTGGTGATCACAACCAAATCTCCCACGTCTATCCACTTTCTGATAATTTGTTTAGGGCCTCTGCCAGTTGTGATGAGTATTAAGGGAACAAATTGTCATCCTTTGTGTGTATTTTGAAGACTCTTGGTTGCCTGAGTCTCAAATTGTCAAGAAGAAGACATTCTTTGAGGAAAAAAAAAAAAAAAAATCCTGCCGCGCACCCACCCCCACACACAAACAGCTCGTTCGTTCAGTTTTTACTCTCTTTTGCACTGGGTACTGAATACAGCCCTTTCTGCCGATCAGAGGAGTGAATATCTCCATGTAGAGACATTTGCAGAAATCTGATTCCGGAGAGCCAGGAGTGTTGAGCAAGAATATATTACCACGACACTGGAAAAAAAAAAAAAAAAAAAAAAGTTAACTGCTTCTGCGCGGCGGCGCCTGTGCAAAGGAGAAGGTTGAAGTGCTCCCTGGGCAGTGGACCTTGCCCGCCCTCAGGCTCAGCGAGAGCAAGGCTTTACCCTGAGGTCTTCACACCACTCTCCAGGCGCGGGGAGAATGTCATCTTTGAAATTCCAGCTGGAAAGCTACAGCGAGCGGGCATGGCAGACCAGTGGTATTTAGTGTGCGCACTACGTTTATAGAGCATCAGGGGAGATTTCCACTTCAGGTAGAGGTTGATGGGTTCCTAAAAAGATATACGCATCTTTTGTCGCGTACCAAATGGGCACATGCCTCTAATAAACGTGGTTGCATTTTACACACCAAAAACTGTTGTTTCTTTCACCGTCAAAGGTTACCGTTTAAGGTTCTCGTTGCCATGTTTAAGCAAAGAAGGTGCTTTGATAAAATTCCTTGATTAGGTCACTTTATTTTCAGTCCCTCAATTCCATATTTATGTTAAAAAAAAAAATCACCCAAACAGACAAAATATAAAAGCCACCCTCAAATTTAGGTTAAGTTACAAGGCTTGCGTGGCACAAGTTGCTGAAAAGGCCAGCTTTAATTTCATCTCAGGTCTGACAACCACCTCATAGATGCTCGGCGTTTTATGGGGAGTCAGGAGAAGCTGGGGAGAATTTTGGGATCATTCTTGGTGATTGTCAAAGACAGATTAATTTCCCGATTTTTTTAAAAAGAGTATTATTTACATGATTGTAGTTCACTGAACAAGAATGCATCTCTTAAAAATAAGCATTTTTTTTTTTTAAACTTGCTTTCTTAGGGTCTGCTGCAATGCCAGAATCTGCTAACAGTATGGGACTGTATTGATGAACAAAACAGGCACGAGCTGTATTCCCATGAAGGTTGCATGCTGCTTGCTAAAATATACATGCTTTGAAAGTATGTATGTTCTAAAAAAAAAAATCCCCAGTATATTTTTATTTCCTCACTTCACACATTTGCTTCTTCATATTTAAAATGTAGGCTGAGATACTCCTTGCATTCTTTGAAGGTGAAAAAAAAATATAACTTCAGGGTGAACTAAAGAATTTTAGGGACTGAAGAAGTGCTGCAGAGTCTTCACTGGGAAGGGGGTGGCTATAAACTGGCTTACAAATAATTAACAGATTAGGATGCTTTGCAGAAAGTTCATTCATTCATAAAATGGAGCAGCTGACCCAAGAGTTCAAGGTTGCCTATCCCCTCTGCAGGAGGCTGTGATAACTCAACATGCCTCATCTTGTTCTCACAGGAAGGCTTCAACAGAACCAAATGGGCCCTGCCCTTAGAGTCCTCACCTCACGAATTAGGAGCAGTGAGAGGAAGCCCTCCGATTACCTTGTAAGACTTGTGTGAATTTTAATTCTGTCCACTGAGTTTACTGTTAAATATGGAAGCAACCTTAAATGAGCATAAATTGTTTTTTTTTCCTTCACTTGTTTATTCAAATATATCTCAAAGTTCAAAGATTGACTGTTTGCACTTAATTAAGAAAAAGATAATTTGGAAAGTGTAAATGAATCCCAGTGCTTGAAGTGGTGCTAGTTCTTTGCTTATTGCTAGGATGATCTGGTTTCAAGACATCTGGAAGCCAAGATACTGGGCATCTATCCTAGGCCCTGTGTAATTTTTAGGGTGTTCTTTCAAAAGCTCAACTTTGATTTTTTTATTTTTGCTTTCTTTTACTTATAGGAAAGCAATAACAAAACCCTGTAGGACCAAAGATACCAGCTAGTTATTTCCCTTCCCCACTGATCCACCTCTCTTTGCTTCATCAGAAGATGTGGTTGATAGCCAATGTTTTCTGCTAATGTTTGCCTTGAATTGGTGAATAACTACAGCCAAATACTAGGTCTCTTACATTGACAGCTTCCCGACTTAAAGAAAAGCCTTTGTTGTGAAAGTCCTAGGCCTGAGGGGAGAACTTACCGCTGTGTTGGTATGTAGGCATGATTTCAAACTGCCTTGGAAATATGTTTGTGTCTGTAGATTAGTGTGGCTCTTAGCCTTGTCAGAGAAGCTTCTGTTTGAGGTGGGCAATGGTTAACACAAAGACTCACAACCTCTGTAAGTGCTGAGAACATGTGACTATCAAGGTTTCAGCCCTCAATGGAACATCTGTATCTCAAACTCTGCTCAAAGCTTCTGTTGCCATACAGAAAAGGTAGAAGGAGGGGTGGAGAATGTAAGACGTTGAGGATGACTTAAGATGCTATGAAAAGCTGTCTTTTGGACATGTGCTTGTTGAATCCATAAATCCACATCAGCAATAGCTGCCTGTGCAAGACGGAGCCTGTCAACATTTCCTCATGAAGGGGGGAGGGGCTCATAAGCCTACCCCTACCCAGTGAGCTCTAGGTAGGGGCATCATTCACAGGGGTGTAGTCACTGGGGAGATGCTCATATTTAGGTTAAAAAAAAAAAGCCTAGTCCACTTACACTGACATAGGCAGCCTTAATTAAATGCAAGAGGCCACAAGGAACAGAACAGACATGAAAAGGGTCATGAAACATGTTGGAAAGAAGAGGAGGTTCCATGTCTCTCAAAGATCGCCTGATGCTTGGGTGTTCATTAGGATACATAGCTCTCTGTCTTTACATAACTGTTGATTTTCTTGATTGGTTTTCTGCTGCCAAAGTATTAGCAGTTATAAATACATTTTGAAGTTAAAAAAAAAAAACGAAAAAAACTTAACTATATTAGGGTTTTTCTCAGACTGCTGAAGTTGAATTTTCTTCCAAAAGCCAAGAGAAATATTTAAGAAGCAGAAATTGTTGGCTATTATGGTAGATGGCTCTTAAGGATTTTGTTGTTGTTGTCACTTCTTTCTAGTTTTAATCTTGAAATACAAGAGTTATTTTAATTGTTAAAAAATTAAAAATAAATTTTCTTTTTTCATATTTTTTTATTATTAATTGCACTTTATTCACTTTGTATCCCCCCATAAGCCCCTCCCTCCTCCCTTCCCGATCCCACCCTCCCTCCCCCTTCTTCATGCATGCCCCTCCACAAGTCCACTGATAGGGGAGGTTCTCTTCTCCTTCCTTCTGATCTTAGTCTATCAGATCACATCAGGAGTGGCTGCATTGTCATCTTCTGAACTTTCTTAATCTCAGTGAGTTTTTCCTGCTAGATGTAGAACAAAGGTATCATGTGAAATTTGGGTACCTGTTAAAGCATGTATAAACAAACCAATAGGCAATAACTCAGACACTTAGATCACACCTTGGCAACTCAGTATTTGCACATTCTAGTTTCTTTCTTATATTGCTTTCTAACATTAAAAAAAGTTATTTTGGTCTTTAACTTGCAGTAGACCAATTTCCTTTATCTGCTAGGATACTCAATTCAAATTTAAGACCCTTTTAAACACACACACACACACACACACATACACACACACACACACACAAAGATATTAGCTAAACCCATCTCCTCATTCAGCTGTGTATGATAACTCTGCCTCTGGCTTTTGCTTATTTATCAAACAAATAAGCAAATAAGTTGCCTTCCTGTTCAACTGTGTATAATAGACCTGCTAAGCTTGCAGGGCAGATGTCTGTCATTTCTCCACTCTCTCATCACCCATATCCAGGGTTCCTGGACCCAAGCCATGCAAGGAAACAGCAGTCCAGGTTGACCTAAACTTAATATGCAAACCAGGCTGTCTTCAAACTCTTAATCCTTCTGCCTCAGACTCCCAAGTAGGGAATATAGTTTTGGTCCTCTATGCTTGGTTTCTATCTTACTTTAAAAAATTTTTGTCTTTATGAATCTGTCTTTTCTCTTGAGCTGTCTGTGTCCATATAACTCATCTGAAGTAATTTTAGAAAAAAATTACTTCATTTTTAAAGAAGAAAATTAGTTTTTCAATACTTAAATAAATATAAATGAATTGGTTGTTCACAGATGTTAGATTGTACATAAAGCAAACCCATGATATAATGCATAAAGTAGGAAGTTACTCAGATGCAAAGAAATAAATATTTAATGGATGATAACCTAAATAAAGATGCAGATATTTCTCATAGCATCATTTAAAGGCCTGGCATTGACTTGAAAGGTCATGGGAGTCATAGCATGATTCACTGAGATTTTCTTTGTTTTCCTCCTGAACTTTAGACAACTGCTGTCACCAAAAACATTATACTTGGCATTTTAAAGGAATAGAGTGGATGAGATGTAGTTATATCTGATGCTTTTTTCAGGAAGCAGATTCTCCAGAAATCTCCATCCAGGTTATATTTAGGTCTTTTGACCAGAACTGTGTCATGTAACTTTTCTAAATAGAAGAAATAAATACTGGTGAAGAAAAAGTGGCTAGTTAGTGGATGTGAAAAGGGGTAAGATTTTTAAAAATTCAAATAAATAACAAATACTATTGAGCAGATAAAAAATTTAATAGACACTAAATGTATATAATTGTTGGACCCTTGTGAGTAAGCATAGATGGATCATAAACCATGAGTGTAGGGTTAATATACTCATGTTTAAATAAATAAAGGCTTAGGCCACTGGGTCTCAACTTTCCTAATGCTGTGGTCCTTTAATATAGTTAGTTCCTCATGCTTTCTTCTGCCTCTCTGAGTTACAGGGTATCTATCTATCTATCTATCTATCTATCTATCTATCTATCTATCTATCTATCTCTATAATAATCTCACAAAGTGAGTAAGTACTAGGTCTTGATCTTGATTGAAGATGATGTTCTTGTACAGCTATGATCTATGCCTTCTCAAAGGCTCATGTGTCGAAGATTTGGGCCTCAACAAGTGGCAAGATTAAAGTGATTAGAGCATGTGCTAACCTTTTGATGAGATCAAATCCAACTGGGCAGTGAGGAAGGAGAGATTATTTGGAGAAAATATGTTTATTCGAAGGCATGTCTTTGAAGGACATATCTTGTCCTTGTTACCTTCTTTCTTTTTTTTTTTTTTTTTTTTTTTTTTCCTTCTTGGTGGCTATGAACTAAGCAGCTTTTATCTGCCATGCTTCTGTGGCACAGTATCTTTGTCTTGACACGGGCCTAAAAGCAATGGATGCAGATAATCATAGAGACCTCTGAAACTGTGCACCAAAATAAATTTGTTTTGAAAATTGATCCTCTTTATATATATTATCACAGAAATAAAACCTCTCAAGTACAACAGAGTTTTAACTTTTAGTTTATATGCTATATTATTTATTAAAAGCATATACATTTAAAATAGTACATGCGTGTTTATGTTATAGCCAGTGCCAACTATTTTGAGATTTCTACCCAGGGCACGCTCTTCTCCTCCTTACTGCCTATGAAACTGAACACACACACACCAATATTACATTTTAAAATTTATTGAGAGCCAGGAGTGGTTGCATATACCTTTAACTCCGGCACTCAGAAGATAGATGATGTTGATCTTGGGAGCTCAAGGTCAGTTTTGTCTACAAAGAGTTTCAGGGCAGTCAGAAATAAACAATGAGACCCTGTCTCAAACTCTTCAATGCACACATGCACAAACACACACACACACACACACACACAGACAGACACTGAATCTCAATATGTCTCTTTTGCTTAGGATACACAAAGCTCAAATTTATTTTGTCATGAATATGCATGTCAAGATCATTGTACACCTTCACTATATCCAATAATAGTATAAATATAATTAAGAAAATGAATCATGAACAACCATTAATCCAATCTTTAAATAAGAAACAATTAGAAATTTCCAAACTAAAAAGTTGATAACTGAGATTATAAAGTTTAACAGAAAGCTTTTCTGTATGTTGGAAGTAGCAGAAGATATATTTAGCCAACATCAAAATATATAAATAAAAGTTATGACCTGATGTGCACAGAAGAAAGTAGGAAATTAGGAACAGAGCATTAAGAAGCTGTGAGACAATAGGAAATATTCTAATATGAGTATAAGTAACCACCTACAAGTTGCGCAGAGAAAGAATAAAAGACAGATAAATACTATTTGAATGAATAATTCCTTAAAGATCTGTACAGTTAGGTATGGTGGGGTATTTCAACACTGAGTGGGCAGAGGCGGGAAGATCGCCATAAGTTGGGGACAAGCTTGGCCTATATAGCAACTTTCTAAAGACAGCCAAGATCATGTGCTATCAGATTCTATCTTCAAAAAGTTTCTAATTAGAAGAACATACATTCTTAGAGTTTCAAAGTGTTTAGCAAGCACTAACCTATATAAAAATAAAAGTATTACATAGCTAAATTGATGAAAGCAAATGTAAAGAGAAAATACTCTAAGCAACTAGAGAAAAATTAGTATTACATACAGAAACACGATCTAAATAATAGCTGGCATTTACGTGTTTCCAAACACTGAGACTTAGACAATGAACAATATTCTTTAACACCCTATGAGAAATATTAAGAATAAAGATTGAATATAAAATCATATTTCCAATGAAAATATTCACAGAAAAAATAAAATAAAAAAACTAACATAACAATTCATGATTAATCATAGTAGATCTGTTTTACAAAATACTAAGAAACTTCCTTGAATTTGAAATATATGACACTACATGAAAACTCATAGAAAAATAAGATATACCTCAAATGATACATCGATGGTAAACATAAACTATGTTATCTACTAATCGCAGAATGATATGCCTAACAACAGCTCATGAAGAAGCCAGGAGCTGAGCTAACAACAGAAAAGAATGAATAAAAGTCACTGTCCATGTAAAGGTCTTGACATTTGCTGGAGGTGAGTTTGAACTCAGTCTATTAGTAAAAAAAAAAAAAAAAAAAAAAAAAAAAAGAGTCCTGTATCGAACTGTTTGTGTGTAATATTTATTGGGATAAAAAAAAAAAGAGGGCTGTAAGAAAAGTAATGTAAGTCCAGAAACAGGGAGATAAAGGGATGAGATTGTACAGAACAATATGAGGATATACTTCCAGAAAGATCTGCTGGACAGGCTGGGGGGGGGGTCATTAAGTTAAAAGTTAAAGCTGCCTTTTGTAGAGTCCTCTGTCTTGTCAGAAAGGGGCTGCCTTCATATTAATATGAGCTCAGGAATTGGCTGGAAGCAGTTTGTGGGAAGCTTGGCCTGTGTGAAGATGGTGGACCAGACTACTAGGTGCCACAGGCTACTAGGTGATTATGCCCCAGCTAAGGAGCAGAAGATACAAGGTGTGCATTTTCACACCTTTTCTCAATAAATAATGAAACCAGTAGAGGACAATCTTGTAAGTGTAGAGAAGACTGGACAGCAGTGTCAGACAGCCAGAATTTATAATATTTTTACATTTATGTACAGACACAATACTGACATTCTGCACATTCATTGCATGTATATATAAAAAAACCTCATCCAAATAAGGGCTGCATTGTCATAGAGTGGGTTATAATACCGTACAATGGACTGAGATCTTCTGAGATAAATAAGGTTTCTAAAAGAAGATGTATTAAACATCAATAATAGGATTAAATTTCTCATAGATTAAGTGGATGTAACAGATATATACAGAACACACCATCCAGTAGATACAGAATAAAAATTCTTCACATGATCCAATAGCTTCTTCTTCAAAAGAGACCAAATGCATTCTAGGCAATGTACTAAGCCTTATCCATTAGAAGAGAATTAAAATATTTTATTGTTTCCAATAAGTATATACTGCAACCGAATTTAAAACCAACATCAGGAAAATGTCCAAAAACTACACAAATCCATGGAGAGTAAACAATGCATTCTTGAAAAAGTAGCTAGTCATAGATGAAATCCAGAGGGAATTTTTAAAGTGTGTAGAGCCAAATAAAAATAAAGAATGGCTTGCCAAAACATTGGCATACAACGGAGTTAGTTCTCCTTGAGATTCCCAGATAAACAACCATGATGTACAACAAAGTCTTAAACAAATGAGAACATTCAAAACCCAAGAACAATATATGATAAGAAATAATAAATATCAGGCAAAATATAATGAAATGTCAACTAAAGGAACAACAGAGATTCAAAGGGCTGGTATTTTTAAAAAAAAAAAGACAAAAAAAAAAAGACTAATAATTTTGTAGCTAAACTAACCAAAAGAAGGAAAAAAAATATCCAAGTTGATAAAATTAGAGATGTAAAAAGAGAAACTAATACAGATTCTAATTAAATATAAACAATTATAAGATAATACATTTAAAAGTTATATCAGAATGAAAATGGAAAATTTAGAAGAAATGAATAAATTCTTAGATACTTATGACCACAAAAATGAATGACTTACCAATTAATATCAACTTAATAAGGTCTACCCAAATAAAAACAATGAACAAACTAACATGATTGAAGCAACAATAAAGTTTCCTAACAAAGAAAATTCAAGGGAACAGATACATTGTAGATAATACTATATACAAACTGTAATACATAACAGGGAAAGAATGCTGCCAAACTTAGTTTATAAAGCCAACTTTACCCCAATTCTAAAATTGGATGAAGAGAAAAATAAAGAAAACTAAAGGCCAATTTCTGTGAAGAACATGAAAGGACCAGGCCTGACCCCCTCCCCCAAAAGTCATCAGTTCCAGGAACTAGGCCATAGGCCACCAATTCCAGGAATAAAAAAACTATAAACTTCCCCACCCAAGAAATAGCTTGGAGGTAAACACAAGAATGGGAAGATATCTTATCTCAGGGTGGAGCATCTGTGCTGGGCAGCCCACTGACCTAATGCTCCTGAGGTCTACAGATAGCTCACTCAATGTTAGTTATGTTAGTTAGCCAATCACTTTGTAACAAGCTTGCCCTTGCTGAATGTCACCCAACCATACCTAACTGTCTAATAGCTAAGCGGGAAATTCTATAGAAACCCTACCACGCAGCTCCTCAGGGCTCTCCTCTCTGATCCACTGCATTGGTGACAATGGAGAGACTGAGCTTAAGCCTGAATAAAGCTCTTTGCTTTTGCATATGTGGTCCAGCTCCTGGTGGTCTTTGGGAACTGTAAAATCTGGGCATAACAAACAGAGATGCAAAAATTCTCCCTAAAACTCCTACAAGCCAAATTCATGCTCATATTATAAGGGCTATACAACCATAACCAAGTTGGTTTCATACCAAGAATGAATGAAATTTGAATCAAAATACAAAAATCAATACATGTAGTTCAAAATCCAAGTCGATTTAAGGACAGAAATTCTATGAGTATCTCAAGACTAATAGCAAATGCCATCAATAAAGCTTTCCACTCCCTCATAATACAACCAGGACTAGAATAAACATACTATAGCCTGATAGACTATTAGGACACATCCATAGCCAACATGGTGCTGAATGGGGAAAGATGGAGAGCATTTGTCTCAGTCAGTTTTCTGTTGCTATGAAGAGACATTTGTGACTACTGCAGCACTTAATTGGGCTTGATTACAGTTTATAGAAGTTTAATCCATTCTCATCATGGGAGCGTGGTGACATGCAGGCAGACATGGTGCTTGAGAAGCATCTGGATCTGTAGACAACAGGAAGACAGAAACACTGAGACTGGCTTGGGCTTTTGAATTCTCCCAAATCTGCCTCAACTGTCAAACTTTCTCTAATAAGCCCACACCTACTTCAACAAGGCCACACCTCCTAATCCCTCTCAAGTAGTGTCACTCCCTGCTGACCAACCATTCAAACATATAGGGCTATTCTTATTTAAACCACCACAGCATTCCTTGTGAAGCCTGGAATGAAGAAAGTGTGCCTGCTCTCTCCATACTTGTTCAATACAGCACCTACAATCTTAGAACAGTAAGAGGTGAAATAAAAAGGACACAGGTGGGGGTAGAATAAGTTAATCTGTCTACAAAGGATAGGAGTCTAAGTTTAACAGATCCCAAACACTCACCAGAAGGCCCTCAGCCTGATAAGCACATTCAGCAAAGCAGCAGGATACAAAAATCTTTGTACAAGGATCAGCAACATGTTTTATATACCAATAACAAACTTGCAAAAGAAAAAAAAAAAAAAAAAAAAAAAAACAAGGGAAAAATCTTATTCACAGTAGTTCAAAAATTACTGAGGAGTAGACATAATGAAGAGGTGAAAAGCTTCTGTAATGGAACCTTTAAGGTCCTGAGGAAAGAAATTCAAGAAGACACTAAAACCTTCTATGATCATGGATAGGCAGAATTTCTATTGTGAAAATGACTATACGGCTGAAAGCAAAAAGCAGATTCACTACAAGATATACATAAAACTCAATAATATTCTTCAGAAAACTAGAAAAAATCTTAAAATTCACACAGAAGCACAAAACACTGTAAATACCCAAAAGAATATTCACTAGAAAGATAAAGGTTTGAATCATAACAATATCTGATTTCAATTTATACTGCAGAACTGTAAAAACAAAACCAGCATGGCACTAGTACAAAGTCTGGCATGCAAATCAATGGAATAGAACAGAGGACTGATGGGGATGAATTAAATAATGATGATTAGATGTACAATAGATTTTATATGAAAGAGGTTTGTTAGATGGAAATGAAGAGGGAGAGAGAGAAGGGAGAGCAGGATATGATGGGGGAAAGAAGGGAGGGTGCCCCAACAGAGAGAGTGAAGAGGGCAAGAGGGAGCAAGAGGCAAGATCAAGAGAGACCACGTGTTGGGTTGTTCCCTTTAAGGGGCAAGGTAACCACATCTTCCAGGTGTGGCCACCTGGCCAGCGAAACATGATGACATCATAGGCTGCTGGTCAACCCAGAAGCAGGTTCCGTTCCTAAATCCTAACAAGGACCCAGAAATAAACTTACACAGCTACATATACCTATTTTTTAAAACAATATTATCAAAAAATTATATGAAGAAAAATAGCCTCTTTTGTAAAAGGTACTAAAAAAATTCTCTTTACACAAGATAATTCAAACAGGTTCAAGGCATGAATGTGAGCCTGAAAGTTGAAAATTTCTAGGGGAAAACAGGCAAAACCTGTAAAGATATAGGCAAGGAGTTTCTGAAAAGGACTCCAACACCGCAGGAAGTAATCCCTAAATACGGTTACATAAAGTTAAAAAGCTTCTTCACACCAAACACTATCAGAAGGAAGAGACAGCCTACAGAAGGGAAACATTTTTGCCACCCCCACTGCAAAGAGGGGATTAATATCCAGGCTGTATAAGGAACTGCAAAAATTAAGAACCAACTAAGTCATTACTGGGAAGCAACATTTTATGGACATGCCAGGGCTATTGCACACATGAACTCACAGGACTCATGGCTTCATGCTTAAGGCTTGTGCAAGATCAAGATAGTCGACATCCGACAATGAATTGCAGAGGGCGTCATGAATTCCCATTCCTAGATAAAGGACAATCTACAGTTGATAGCTTCTGAAGGAGAGAAGGATACTTCTTCCGTGATGCAGAGAAGATATTTGTGCTCCAGTGAAAGCCCTAGAGCTATGTGCACTGGCAGAACTAAATAGGGCTAAGCAAATAACACACAACATTGGAAGAGAATAGTGGTGGAGAGATTTGGGAAGCATTGGGGAGGTGGGAATTGGGAAGGGCTTTGATAAAAGCATAGGAAATGCATGTTTAAAATCAGCGCTTCCTCAAGATCCAGCTATATCACTCCTAGGCATATATCCAAAAGACGCTCAAGTATACAAGGACATCTGCTCAACCATGTTTGTAGCAGCTTTACTTGTAATAGCCAGAAACTGGAAACAGCCCAGATGCCCCTTAGTTGAGAAATGGATACAGAAATTGTGGTACATCTACACAATGGACTATTACTCAGCAATTAAAAACAAGGAAATCATGAAATTTGCAGGTAAATGGTGGGAACTGGAAAAGATCATTCTGAGTTAGGTATCCCAGAAGCAGAAAGACACACAGGGTATATACTCACTCATAAGTGGATATTAGACATATAATATAGGATAAACATACTAAAATCTGTACACCTAAGGAAGTTAATCAGGAAGGAGGACTCTGGTTAAGATGCTCAATCCCCATTCAGAAAGGCAAAGAGGATGGACATCAGAGGAGGGAGAAAACAGGGAACAGGACAGCAGCCCACCACAGAGGGCCTCTGAAAGGCTCTGTCCTACTGGGTATTGAGGCAGATGCTGAGACTCATAGCCAAACACTGGACAGAGTGTAAGGAATCTTATGAAAGAAGGGGGAAATAGTAAGACCTGGAGAGGACAGGAGCTCCACAAGGAGAACAACAGAACCAAAATATCTGGAAACAGGGGTCTTTTGTGAGATCATACCCCCAACCAGAGACCACTCATGGAGCTGGCCTGGAACCCCTGCACAGAGATATTCTATGGCAGTTCAGTATCCAAGTGGGCTCCATAGAAATGGGGACAGGGACTGTCTCTGACATGAACTGATTGGCCTGCTCTTTGTTCACCTCCCCCTGAGGGGGGAGCAGCCTTACCAGGCCACAGAAGAAGATAATTTAGCCAATCCTGATGAGACCTGATAGACTAGGATCAGAGGTAAGAGGAAGAAGACCTCCCTTATCAGTGGACTGGGGGAGGGACAGGGGTGGGGAAGAAAGAGGGTGGGATTGGGAGGGGAGGAGGGAGGTATGGGGGATACAAAGTGAATAAACTGTAATTAATAAAAATAAAAAACAAATAATAATAATAATAATAATAAAACAAGAAAAATTATACATTATCCTATTTTAATATGGACATTTTAATTATTACAGCATTGCAAGCAATTAGTAATATGGCACCATACTGTCAAACCTGAAAATATACACACAAGTAACATTATAGAGAGTGGAAAAGATATGTTTAAGACTTCTCTCTCTCTCTCTCTCTCTCTCTGTGTGTGTGTGTGTGTGTGTGTGTGTGTGTGTGCTAGAATGCATGCTTTTGGAATTAAAATTACGGAAAAAAGGTTACTATGGACTTGAAGTTGAGTAGAGAGGGTTATACGGAAGGTATTGGAGAGAGGGAAGTTGTTGTAATTAATATGATATCAAAAGGCTAGGGTCAAATAGAAGGGGAGGAGGACTTCCTCTATCAGTGGACTAGGGGTGGGGTATAGAGGGAGAAGAGGGCACAAGGTGGGATTGGGAGGAGATGAGGGAGGGGGCCACAACTGGGATACAAATTGAATAAACTGTAATAAATGATAATGATAAAACTACAAATGGCCAACTAATACTTGACAAAGCGTTTAACATCCTTAGACATCAGGTAAATGCAAATTAAAACTGCTTTGAGGTTCTATTACACCCTAGTGAGAAAGGCTGTCCTAAGAGAAACAAAACGACAACAAAGGTCTGCAGAGAAAGTGGAGAAAGAAATATCCTATTCACTGCTGGTGACAATTGTACTTTTGCAACTTACAAATGTGTCAATGTGTGCACTATTACACATTTTTTGTTGTTTTAAATATGGGTGCTGGGAACTGAGCTTGGATACTCATTCTTGCACTTGAGATGCTTTGCTGACAGTTATTTCTCCAGCCTCAAACCCAAATCCTAGGAAATCCCTTAGGTAAGTGGTTCACAAGGTCCACCTTCGGCCAATCAGGTGTATAGGAGAGTCTAAGGGTGTCCTTGTGAAACCTCAGCCAATGGCATCCTTCAAGATTACGCACTAAAAGCCTTTCTTGTTAAGATTAGGAAGATCAGAAAGATGGCCACTCTGCCCTGTAAAAAGAGGCAAGAAAGGGGAAATAAATTTATTAAAAATTGAACATTAAGTAAAGCCTCTTATTGTCTGCAGAGAAAAATTCTAAAAAAATAAAACCAACTACTAATATTTATAAGGGAATAAAATAATTTTGTGTACTAAGCAACCATTTTCTACATATTTGTAACCAACAATAGGAAATTGAAATAACACCACAATTATGAACTACTTGGGGAGAAATAACAATATGTATGTAAGATCTACACAGAAAAGAACAATCAAAACATTATTAAGAGAGGCTAACGAAGACCAAAATAAATTAGGCTGATTTATGAGAAGAATTAATATAGCTAAGATGCCAATTTTCTTCGAGTTTAGCTGTAGACTGCGTGAATCCAAGTAATAGCCCATCTGAGCTTTTTATTTTTTAGAATGAAGAACTATACTTTATTAGTAATATCTATTGCTCCCGACCTTCCTCTATGAATAGACATGAAGGAATATGTACCGCAGTGTCCTATAGTGAGGCACTGGACATCATAGCATTGCTGTAGATGTGCAGCAGTTGGGAAATTTTCGTGCCCAATAGTACTCTTGGAATAATCAGGTGGTTTTCTATCAATTCGATAGTATTTTCCAAAGAGTACAATATGTGCACCCCAGATCCCACATTATATTTAATGGTATAAACTTGTCTATTATTTTATTTTTTTGCTACATTTATAATTTAGTCAATGGTAATTGTTTTCTCTTTTTTATTTTTTGATTCTTTATTAATTACACTTTATTCACTTTGTATCCCCCCTGTAGGACCCTCCCTCCTCCCCTCACAATCCCTCCCTTCCTCTCCCTTCTCCATGCATGCCCCTCCCCAAGTCCACTGATAGGGGAGGTCTTCTTTTCCTTCCTTCTGATCCTAGTCTATTAGGTCTCATCAGGAGTGGCTGCATTGTCTCCTGATGAGACCATCTGAGCTTTTTAAGACAAAATGCACTGATGAGATTCTTGTGTTTATTTAATTTAATTTAATTTTTTTATTCTGTGGTTCTGGGGATTAAACTCAGGGCCTTGAGCATTCTAGGTTAGCTCTCTGCCATTGAGTAAGTTACAGCCTCAACCCAGATTTCAAAACCTTAGTACAAGTTTAAAATACTGAAAACCAACTTCCTGAACAGAACACCAACAGCACAGGCTCTAAGAGCAACAATCAATAAATGGGACCTCATGAAACTGAAAAGCTTCTGTAAAGTAAAAGACACCGTCATCAAAACAAAACGACTGCCTACAGATTGGGAAAGAATCTTCACCGACCCTTTATCTGACAGAGAACTCATATCCAGTATATATAAAGAACTAAAGAAGCTAAAAAGCAGCAAACCAAGTAATCCAATTAAAAAATGGGGAACAGAGCTAAACACAGAATTCTTGAAAGAGGAACATCGAATGGCAGAGAAACACTTAAAGAAATGCTCAACCTCATTAGCCATTAGGGAAATGCAAATCAAAAGGACCCTGAGATTTACACCCATCAGAATGGCCAAGATCAAAAACTCAAGTGACAACACATGCTAGAGAGGTTGTGGTGAAAGGGGAACTCTCCTCCATTGCTGGTGGGAATGTAAACTGGTACAACCACTTTGGAAGTCAATCTGGCACTTTCTCAGACAATTAGGAGTAGTGCTACCTCAAGACCCAGCTATACCACTCCTAGGTATATACCCAAAATTTGCTCAAGTACACAATAAGGACATTTGTTCAACCATGTTTGTAGCAGCTTTATTTGTAATAGCCAGAACTTGGAAACAACCCAGATGTCCATCAATGGAGGAATGGATAGAGAAATTGTGGTATTTTTAAACAATAGAATACTACTCAGCAATCAAAAAGGAGGAAATCATGAAATTTGCAGGCAAATGGTGGGATCTAGAAAAGATCATTCTGAGTGAAGTATCCCAGAAGGAGAAAGACAAACATGGTATATACTCACTTATATAGACCTACAAGATATGATAAACATAATGAAATCTACACACCTAAAGAAGATAATCAAGAAAGTGGACACAGGCGAAGATGATCAATCCTCATTTAGAAAGACAAATGGGATGTGCATTGAACGTATGACAGGAGTCTACCACAAAAGGCATCTGAAAGACTCTACCTAGCAATGTTTCAAAGCAGACACTAAGACTCATAACCAAACCCTCGGCAGAGTGCAGGGAATCATATGAAAAAAGGGGTGTGAGTATGATATGGAAAGGATAGGAGCTCTACAAGTACCAAATATATCCAGGCACAGGGTCTTTTCTGAGACTGACACTCAACCAAGGACCATCTATGGATATAACCTAGAACTTCTGCTTGGATGTGGCCCATGGTAGCTCAGTAACCAAGTAGTTTTCCAAAGTAAGGGGAACAAGAACTATTTCTAACAGGATCTCAAGGGCAGGCTCTTTGACACCCCCCCCCCCCAGGGGAGGAGCAGTCCTGTTAGGCCACAGAGGAGGACTTTGCAGCCAGCCCTGAAGATACCTGATAAAACAGGGTCAAATGAAAGGGGAGGAGGTCCTCCCTTATCAGTGGACTTGGAAAGGGGCAGGGAGGAGACCAGGGAAGGAAGGTGGGGTTGGTGGAGGGAATGACGGAGCGGGATACAGCTGGGACACAGAGTTAACAAAATGTAACTAAAAATAAAAATAAAATTAAAAAAATAAAATACTGAAAACAATCAGAATAATCTTGAAAAAAATGAAGGATTGAATCTGCTCACCATAGGGACTATAAAGTTACAGTGAATGAGAGTATGGTTTAGTGAAAGAATATATAAAAAAGCAAAGATAATAAAAGGATAGAACAATTAGAAATATACACATACTTTAATGATTAGTTGATTTTTTTTCAAACAAATGTACCAGAGAAATTTAGTGGTATAGAGAAAGTCTGTTCAACAGATGGTGCCTAGACTACTAAATAAATGCACAAAAATAATAAACATTGGTTTCTACCTTATACCATACATAATTATTAACAAAGACTGAAAAGAAGATCAACATTAGAGTTCAAATTTTCAGAAGAAAATAGAGGAGCTAGCGTAATATACTATTCTAGTATCTTTCCCATTTCTGTTATTATTTGATAATTTCATACATGTATATAATAGATTTTGTTAATTGTCCATTTTCTCTTTTATTGCTATCTCTCAACCTCTCCCTCTCTAGCAGAAACCCTCATTCCCAACAAGTTCCCAAGGAAAAAGAACATCTCAATCCTGCAATGATCAAAATGCTGCTTTGAAAAGATATAGACAGAGCCCAGCATGGTGGCACACACCTGTAATCCGAACACTTGGGGAGGCAGAGGCAGGTGGATCTTTGTGAGTTTGAGACTAGCCTGGTCTATAAAGTGAGTCTAGGACAGCCACGGTTACACAAAGAAACACTGCCTCCAAAGCAAGCAAGCAATCAAACAAACATATACATATAGACAGAACTGATTATTAAAAGTGTTAAATGAAAACAAATTTGAAATCTTGTCACTAAAGGATCCTGATAAGAATAATCTATAAGTCAGCGACAGAGAAGGGTAAATATTTTCAAACTTATTTTTTTTAGAAGCTTGTAGAAGGAATGTTAGAAGCTCCCACACAAACACACACAAAAATGAGCAATCCAATTTTAAAAACAGGTGAGACTTGAACAGACACATGATTATTAAATACAGGCAAATATATTCAACATTATCCAGAGGAAGGGGACACTGAAACTATAGGTTTCAGTATTCACCCATCTGGATGTTTGAAGGTGACAAGACAGTGTCAAATATTAGACAGGTGACAGTGTATCTAGAACATTCATAATTGCTAATGGATGGAAACCAGTCTGTTGAATTTATTTTTTTTGGGGGGGGAAGCACAAAATTTGCATCTCTTTAAGGAGAACTATTTCCATTTGTGTAAAAATAGTAATTTCTATAAAACAGGCCATGTAATTGTTCTTTACAGCAATCACATTTAAGAACTTGGGTGAATTTCACAGATGTTATGTTAAATAAAAGTATCCAGGAATAGACAGTCATACACTGTGTGATTCTGTTTATGTGACGTTCTGAAGGAGATGGAACTAATTTAACTTACGGGAAAAAGTTTGGGTGTGATTGCTTCTGGGAGAGATTCAGGATGAATTGGGAAGGAATCAAGAGGGAAATTTCTCCGGGGGAATACGCATGTCAGGGCTGTGGGTTTCTATGGTGCCGATATTTGTCAAAACTTATTAAGCTATATACTTAAAGCTTGCATATCTTAATGCCAAGGAGGAAAGAGTGCATCACTGTTTCCAATGGTATGGTAATCAGTTCTGAAACTACTTTCTGCATAGTTTAAGTTTGCAGAAATGAATAAATACACAGAAAATAATAGGAACTAGTTTTTCTTACACTTAAAAGAATTAAAACATTCAGCCAGAAAGGCCTGGAAAAGCCTTGTGTTATTGAATTATGGTGTAAGGTATTAAAAACGCTGGCAAATACACAGATACACATGTGCACAGTTGCTGTGCACACTTATTTCCACGCTTTGAAAGCGTGGGAGGTCTAGGCACAAAGACAATGGAAATGACCAACAGCTCCCAGCTCTTCTTTGTAAATGTTTTCCACTGAGAGAAGCCAATAGTTCTTGAAGATATGGCTGTCCATAGTCAAGGTGAGAACAAGATGAGACTTTAAGCCCCAGAAAGGAAGGAAATGCTCAAAGAATGAACAGGACCTGGGAGAAACACAGGGGCCATTCAGCTCTGAAGCATCAAGACTGTGGAGGCTGTTGCCTTCACCCTGATAACAAGGTCAACAACAGAACATTCCACCACAGGAGAATTAGGTGTTTTAAACCCATCAAAGAACTGAGGGCACAAGACAAAATAACCACCCTGAAAGCTGGGGAGACTGATGGTCCACAAAGATACAGCAACTGTGATCTCTTTACTGGGAAGAGAAGCACTGCAATCCTGGGCAGAACGGACCACACAGAAGATGATTGTGAATTGCATTTGTGTGACAGTGAGGAGGGCCAGGGCCACCCACCTCCTTGGGCTTCTCCTAGAGAGCACTGCTTATCAGAGAAAGAACTTGTCATGGCTATGTCAGGAGAAGGGCAACACGAAGCAAAGGATAGTAACAACTTTAAGTGTCCAAGGGACAGAACTTGACCACTATATAAGTCTGAAACTTTCCCACAAATGGAATGTGCCCTTAATCCCATGTTGCCTTATTTCACCGAAGAGAAAGTAAAAGCATAAGCAATCTGTAGAAGACAAGCTTTAAAAGCAAGGGACTGAACACTCTAACCTCAGAAGGCTAGTGCAGCAGAAATAAGTTTGCCACTGCAGGGACTCTTGTGATGCTCACATCCCCAAGTCCACAGGCCTACCAGAAGACTGAAATTTAACCAGGCTACTACAAATATTTCCCCTCCTCAATACCTTATACTATATCAAAATGGCTAAGCATAATAAATTGTGCCTCGAGGCAATCTTTCACTGGAGAAGTGTAGGTCAGAAAGTCTCAAATTCAGTGGGACAAAATAAATAAATAAATAAAAAGGTGGCAGATGCTTGCCTAGAGAAGGGAGTTGGAATTTCTTTTCTGTATTCTTTTAGCAGCTTTTAATTTTAGGTCTTATACTTAAATGTTTTGTCCATTTTTATGGAGCATAAATGCAATACAAATATAATAAAAGAATAAAAATATAAAAGAATTAACAGGTAAAAAGTCTCTTTCATGGATGTGTCAATACCTTTGAAATGGCTGAGAAAATAAGGTCAGTGATCAAGACAACAGGCTAATCAAAATGTGGTAAACTTCTAAGCAAGAGACAAAAGAAAAACAACGAAAATACAAACATGGGGAGACAGTTAGGGCACTGAATGTATGTAATGCCAGCAACTGGGAAGGAGAAAATTGGGCAGAAGAAAGAGCAATGACTAAAAGTGCTTCAGTGATAGAGGCAAATCACAATCTGCCGACGCTGCTGACCCCAGGAACAAAAGATAGTGCAGATAATAAAAGAAAAACAATTTCATCACCGGAGAAAACAGATTTAAATGTTACAACAACCTCCCTCAAGAACACCTTCGGAGATAGCAGAATTTAAAACATGAAGACGGAGAGCTGAAATCAGTGACAGTAATGAGCGGCAGGAGGGAAAAATTGGAAATACTTGAGATATCTGGACTACATATGTTTTCCAAATGTGGATTTATATATTTGACACATAATGAAATCAAATCTCTCTCTCTCTCTATATATATATATATATGTGTGTGTGTGTGTGTGTATATATATATATATATATACATATATATATATGTATAATAAACTTGAGGAAAAGCAGTAATTTTTAATATAAAGTTGATCAACATTTATGCTAATCTAAATGATTGATATATACCTGAAACAAAGAGATAAATCTGCTGCATAGGACAACTTCATGTACTCCGATATGTTCCCAGTTTTCATGGAAGTAGCATATTATCACTCCTATTCTTTATGGATGAGTTGGACACTGAGATTTTTTCCCTCCCACAGGAATATAGTGTAAAAAGGGCAAAGTAACTGCAGAGTGAAAAAAACCTAGCCAACACTTCGTTCACCTACAGTGGCCAGGTGGTCATCAACAGTGGCAAATCATATTGATGACTTACAGTTTTCACGTAACGTGATACTTCATCTTCATGGCTGCTCTTCTAAAAATCCTTAACCCCAAAGTGATTAGGACAAAAACATCAGACAAACCTCAATGAGGGAATGCTTTATGAAGTGCCAGACCAGTAATGAAAATTGTCAAGGTCATCAAAAATTTTAAAACACTGAAAAAAAATTGCTGTAGATTAAGGAGATAAGGGATAAGGCGATACATCATAAATGTATGATGTTGTTCTGAATAGAATCATAGAATATAAAAGAAAAATGTTAGAAGAAAACCAAGAATATCTCAAGGGAGTAAGGCATTCAATTTAACATTTCGAGTATATTACTGTAAGGCACCAGGGGAAGCTGTGTGTATGCACAGAGTTTATTTCTAGTTCTGTGGCTACTTTAAATAATTATTTTTAAACTCATCAGAGGGGTTCCTATTGGTCAACTATGGAAGATTTATTTCTGAACTCTGATATGATGGAGGCATGTGTGGATACATATGGCTCAGAATAGAGCATGGTAAGTGAAAGGCCCCAGCTCTGGTTGTAACACCATAAAACAACATGACAATATATACAATCCATCCATTGTAATTAATTGTATGAAATGAATGACTCCTATCTTTCTATAAATATGCCTTGTATAGAATGGTATTTTTTATATTTATATTTTTTTCCTCATCAACTGTATCCATCAGTATAGACAGGAGGAACTGAGGGATTAGCCTACTGTCAGTGATGGGAATACAGTCAATGATGGGAATACAGTGGACTCAAAAACTAATGAGGGAAAGTGAAATGAGGAATGGGGAATGTATACACTATAAAAGATCGGCTCACTAATTACTAACTAACCACACTGGGGGAATTATTGGCTTTACAGCTAAGGAACCTGGAAATAAACAAATTGAGGGACCACAGTTAACACCACTGTTTCTGGGATGGTTGATTTCAGGGGTCCGTTGACAAACAGCACTAGGGAGTATCTAGAGTCACATCTATAACATTCCCGTGGGTAAATGCACTATCTAAATCTAGAAATGAGGAAAGAGTAGACATACCTAAACAGGGAGGCTTGACCTAAAGTTACTCTGTAAGTCTTTAATACCGAGGCAAAAAAACAAAAACTGAGGACATTTACAAGCTAAAACAGTGGCTCTCAACTTTCCCAATACTGTGACCCCTTAATACAGCTTCTTAGTTGTGGCAAAATGAAAATTATTTTCATTTCTCCTTCATAACTGTGATTTTGCTACTTTAATGAATCATATGAATATGTGTGTTTAATGAATATGTGTGTTTTCCAATGGTCTTAGGTGACCCCTGTGAAAAGGCTGTTTGATTGTCCCTGAGGGTTGCAACCCAAGGTTAAGATCCACTGGGTTAAAAAGGATTCTATCTGTGACATTCCCACCCTGGTTGTGTTTTTATACAATCTGTAGCACACAGTATATATCAATACATATGTATTTCTTACATATAAAATAAATACAGAAGTTCAATAGTTATTGATAATAAAACATACTTTATTTTTAAATAATTACTTTGTATACCTATAATTTTATCAATTTTGATTAAAGATAACAAGCTTGGATGTTAATAAGATGGATGGATATGCTTATTTATTTTTATATAAATAACTAAATCTTGACTGAATATTTCATATTTCAGGACCGAGAACAACTTCACCATTTTTCAGAGCTGATTAAAATTTTCACTGCAAAATCACTATTGCTGAGAAAGCTTCTTAGTGTAAATACATAGTGTCAATGGCAGAAGAATGTTAATGGGTATTTCAGAAATTGTAGAACATTTTGTCCTAATACCTTGCCAAGATAGATTTGTTGGTTTCTTATAAAACACTAAAAAAGAAAATCAAAGTTTCTAACACAATACAACCCAAAGATGTACTAATTTGATATGAAACTGCTAATGAATGGCAGTAGTTGAATGCTATGTTTCTGTTGTTTTGTTATTAAACTGTTACATTTCTAAGGGAGCAGAAAACTTTGTACTTAGAGTAGAACACCACCACTTAAAAGTCTGGACTCTGAGCGAAGGTATTTTAAGCAATATTGGTGGGTGTTGCAAGGAAAGATGACATGTACAAGGCAGATACACATTTTGCGTGTTCAGAAGCAATGAGTTTTAAACGTCTTGCTGATACATGCTTAAAGCTTCATGATGGTGTGGGCCTGCAGCTTAAAAAGTTTATAGTGCACCAGAGACCTAGACACCAGGCCATTCTCTGACAGCTCGGAGCATGGGTACTGAGATGACTCTTAGGTGACATGAGGCTGGAGGCCTGTGATAAACTAGAATTCAAGTTTATTTTGTCTTACAGTGGCTCCTCGATTAACTGATATACCAGGGGCATCCCAGGACAACTTGACAGTGAATAAACTAAGCTCGCAGATTTTTATAGTTGGAAAAAAGATAGCAAAATCTATTTTCCTGCAAAATCTATAATGTAATTGCACATTCAAATTTAAAACATCCTAGTTTTTAAAATGCTAACATTACGTAAAATCTAGTTTGAAAAAGTTCCAATCTATAAGTCTCCTTTTTAACAAACTTCCAAGCATCATTTTTAAAACCAAAAAACTGTTGTTAGAAGGTGGAAACATTCCTCCAGGTCTTTTTATCTTCCCCTTCTTCCATGAGAATCCCTGCACTCTGCCAAAGTTTGACTATGAGTCTCAGCATCTGCTTTGACACCTTGCTCAGTAGTCTTTCAGAGGTCCTCTGTGGTAGGCTCCTGTCCTGTTCCCTGTTTTCTCCTTCCAATGTCTGTCCCATTTGCCTTTCTGAATGAGGATTGATCATCTTACCCAGTGTCCTAATTCTTGCCTAGCTTCTTTAGGTGTACAGATTTTAGTATGTTTATCCTTTATTATATGTTTAATATCCACTTATAAATGAATACATAGCATGTGTGTCTTTCTGCTTCTGGGTTACCTCACTCAGGATAATCTTTTCTAGATCCCACCATTTGCCTGCAAAGTTCACGATTTCCTGGTTTTTAATTGCAGTGTAGTATTCCATTGTGTAAATATACCTCAATTTTTGTATCCATTCCTCAGTTAAGGGACTTCTGGGTTGTTTCCAGATTCTGGCTATTATGAATAATGCTGCTATGAACATGGTTGAGAGTAGGTCCTTGTTGTATAGCTGAGCGTATTTTGGATATATGCCTAGGAGTGGTATAGCTGGATCTTGAGATAGCACTATTCCTAACTTTATGAGAAAGCACCAGAGTGATTTCCAAAGTGGTTGTACAAGTTTACACTCCTACCAGCAATGGAGGAGGGTTCCCCTTTCTCCACATCTTCTCCAGCATGAATTCTCACTTGAGTTTTTGATCTTAGCCATTCTGATGGGTGTAAGGTGAAATTTCAGGGTTGTTTTGATTTGCATTTTCCTGATGACTAAGGATGTTGAACATTTTTTTTAAGGGGAACAGGAGCTCCACAAGAAGAGCAACAGAACCAAAATATCTGGGCCCAGGGGCCTTTTCTGAGACTGATACTCCAACCAAGGACCATGTATGGATATAACCTAGAACCCCTGCTCAGATGTAGCCCATGGCAGCTCAGTCTCCAAGTGGGCTCCCTAGTAAGGGGAACAGGGGCTATCTCTGACATGAACTCAGTGGCTGGGTCTTTGATCACCTCCTCCTGAGGGGGGAGCAACCTTACCAGGCCACAGAGGAAGAAGATGCAGCCAGTCCTGATGAGAGGTGATAGCTAGGGTTAGATGGAAGGGGAGGAGGACCTCCCTAATCAGTGGACTGGGGGAGGGGCATGGGAGGAGAAGAGAGAGGGAAGGAGGGGAGGATAAGGAGAGGACTAGGCAGGGGGCTACAGCTGGGATAGGAAGTGAATAAATTGTACTAAACAAAAAATAAAGTAAAAAATAAAGCAAATTCTAAAAAAAGAGATGGACACCAAACATGAATAACAATATATAGAAGAAATATTTAATGTTTTATTACATTAAAATTCACAGTAATTTATGCTAATTACAGTTTTAAGGTAGGGAAAAAAATCTGTTTTAAGACATCAACAAGTTGTGTTATTTGCACATGACTAGATGGTTTCAGAGTTTGAACATTGCAGTTGCTTTAAGTGAGCATTGTAACTCAACAACCTCAGTTTTAGGCTTGTACCACATTTGTAACCATTGTTATTTTTTAGTGTACTTTGCGAATATTAACGTTAAAATTAAGTCAAGAATTATAAAAAGGGTGTTGAAAGATTCCAGCATCAAGTAGTGTGTGCCTCATCAGCTTCAGCTCAAATTAAGAGTAATTCTCTTGTTTTCCCTCAGAAGATCCCTAAAATTATTTTTCTTGTTTTCTACAGAAAACATATGTGTCTAGGAATTTATCCATTTAGTTTGTTTCCCAGATGTAAATATAAGTTTCTCTACAACAACAACAAAAAAAAGTGCAGAAATTATTGAAATGGATACTAAAAGAACAATGCATAATATCAAAAAAGGTGTTTCTTTGAAAGAACAAATGCAATTGACAAATCCTGAGGCCAACTAATCAAAAAAAATAAATAAATAAAGAATATATAAATATTCAAAGTTTTCAAAGTACCCAATAAGCATATCTGTGTTTCACTGTACTCTGTAGTAATCTCCATTTTCACATCTTTGATTTTATTAATTTTGGCCTTTCTTTTTTCCCTTTGGTTAGTTTGCCTCAGGATTTGTCAGTTGCATTTGTTTTCGTTTTTTTTTCCCCCAAAGGACCACCTTTTTGTTTGATCTTATGTATTGTTCTTTCAGTATCCATTTCAATAATTTCTGCCCCATTTTAAAGTTATTTCTTGACATCTAATGCTTTGGGTTCTTTTTTCATAAGACATATATCATTATGTTGTATTTTGAGATATTTCTGGATCTTTAAGTGTGCTTCTCATAACTATAAATGGTCCTCTTAGGACCTTATTTGTATAACAATATTTCTGGCAGTTATGCTTTCCTTTTCACTTGATGCACATGTCTTAAGTTACACACTGATTTTTCAGTAATTCACTAGTCATTGAAGAGTGTATAGTTAAGTCCCCATGCAATTGTGTGGTTCCTGTGGTTTTTCTTGTTATTGATTTCTAGTTTTATTTGTTTTTGATCTTATAAAATACAATAAATTATTTTCATTTTTTTTACATTATTAGACATGATTTGTGGCTTGAATGTGATCTGTTTTAGAGAAAGCTCTATGGACTACTAAGATAAAAGGCCATTTTGTATCTTTGGCAAGGAATATTCTATACATGTATCAGTTAGGTTTGTTTGATATAGGGTGTAGTTTAGCTGTAAAGTTTTCCTTGTTGATTTCCTGTTCAAATGATCTACCTACAGAGGACAATGGAATAGTGTAGTCACCAACTAGTACTGTGTAAGGCCTGTCAGAACTTTATTTTCATTGTTTAATTACATCAGGAATACTGGCGTTTGTGTGTGTGCAAGTAGTGTTTTAATGGAAGTGACACAGAAAAGTGAGAAATAAAAAATTATGTTAAATGAAATAATGAAAGAAGATGGTGACTCGAGGGGAATATTGTTGAGGGAAGAGTCAAGAGCAAGAGATTATTTTTAAAAGAAATAAATTAAAAAGTGTTTCATTAGAAAACATCATTTCTCATCATTGAAATAGTTAAAACATATTGTCGAGTAATGTAAAAAGGGGGATAGAAAACAAAATACAAAGTATTTTAAAACCTAGTAGGATTTTAAAATGAAAGAAAAAAAAAAAAGCAAATATAGGGACCAAGGAGAAAAATAACCAAGTAAACAAAAACCATGTCTCAATAATGAAAAAAAATGCATGAACACGGTTAATAAATTGGAACATACGAACGTAACTAAAATTCAATGCTGCTAAGATGCTGGAGAGAGAGAGAAGAGAGAGGGAGAGAATTACAAGGATAAAAATAAGAAAGCAACAAGGCTTCAGTTTGGGTCTTAAATGGTGATGCCTGCGGTTCCCATACACCACTTAACCACACAGACTGTTTTCTAAGGCTTATGCTGTTGCTGGGTCTGTTTTAACCCTGTGTCCAGGATCTTCCAGAGCTGTCTTCACTTTCAGAACTCTCCTTTACATTCCAGGGGCCTCTGCTGGGCACATCTAGCTTTGCAGCCAACGGGAGTCTCATACAGAGACTCCTAAATCATAACCCTGACTGATCATGCTCTAACCAGCCCGCCCCCACCATGTGCATTGGGATTGAAGGAAGCAATCCCGACATTGAAATAGGTGCAGATGAAATAACCTTTGTACTTTCCCAGTATCCTAAATTAATCACTCTACCCAAGGGATACAGCTGTGGATCTTCTTCTGGCGCTTGAGGCTCCACAGCAGGGAATGACAAATAGGTGTTTCCAGGTCTCGCGCTACACTAGCAGATGTCAGATTCAAGAGCTGTCAAACTGTAAGCATATTCTCAGTGGATGAGATCTACTCCTACGTCTTGGGAGGGCTGATCTGCCTTATGCAAGTCTCTGGTGGATCCTTCCTTGTCTTCACTTGCTCCCATCATTTCCCCAATGGTCTCTCTGAGCCTCCCTTCACCCTAGGGCCATGGGAAACCAAACTGATGCTCCCTGAGCTAAGATTGTTCTCTGTGTTCAGGGTCCCAGGGTAGCTCAATTTTCATCAATAGATTGTCTTTTGAGATGACTCGTGGCCACTGCCCTCTGAGGCATATAGTGGCAAAATGGGATTTCTCTGCACCTCTTACCTATCCACTTGTATAATCATTGTTTCACCAATACCTGCGGCTGGATTTGAGATTTGTGAGTATTGTAGGCTTGTCTTATGGTTAGAACTGCCCATCTCCTGTCTTTTGCCTAGCTTGTAATTTGGAAGAGGCTTCTTTGTTTTGTTTTTACATTTCTCTTAAATATATATTTTAAAGATATTTATTTATTCTTTTTTATGCGAACAAATGTTTTTTGCCTACATATCTGTATGTGCACCATATGGATGCCTAGGGCACATGGGTCAGGAGAGAGTATAAGATCCTGGAATGATGGATGGTTGTAAACCACCATATGGTTGCTGGGAACTAAATCCAGGTCTTCTGCAACAGCAGAGAGTGTTCTTAACCACTGAGCTACCTCTTAACCCCTTAATTTAGTTATCATAAAAAGTAGCGGATATCCTTATGACATTTGCATACACACACACACACATGCGTGCATGCATACACACATCGTGTAATATGTACCTGCTCTTCTTCCCCATCTCCCAGCCCTCCTCCTAATTTGTACCCCTCTGGTTCCACTATTCCTCTTTCCATTTTACTATCACGTGTGTTCTGTTATTATCCACACTCTCTTTTCCTAAAGCTTCTTTTTCCCTTTCATGGGTTCCTTTCTATTTTTCTGCTCACTAATTCTGCTCATTTATACATTAACACACTTTTATGGAAATTAGGTTCTAGGATCTGCATGTAAGAGAGAGCATGCATTGTTTATCTTTCTGATATTGAATTACCACATTTAATGTTTTTCATTTCTATTCATTTTACTACTAATTTGATTTTTATTTATAGCTGAATAAAATCATATTTTATATGTACCATGTTTTCATTATCTAATGATCAAGTTATGGATGTTCTAGGCTGACTCCATTTCCTTGCTAGGAGGAGTAGAGTAGCAGGAAACATTGCTATGCAAGTATCTCTGTGGTGAGGAATAGTGTCCTCTGGGTAAATGCCCAGAAATGCTATAGCTGGGTCACATGTAGTTCTATGCTAGGTTTTGAGAAACCTTCATATTGATTTCAATAGTGACACTACCATTGGTACTTTTGCCAAGAGTGAATAAGGGTTTCACTTTCCTCTGTTCTTCTTCAGCAATTGTCATTTGTTTTCCTAATGGTAGCTATTCTGCATTGGGTAAGATGGAATCTCAAAGCAATTTTAATTTGTATTCTTTCCTGATGGCTAAAGATGCTTAACACATTTAAATTATTTATTGATCATTTGTATTTCTCCTTCTGAGAAACATCTGTTTAGTTCATTGGCCCATCTATTGATTGATGAAAGTTTATGCTGTTTATTTTTTTGGCAGTTATTTCTGTATTCTGTACATTAACCCTCGTCTACAGTATAGCTGACAAAGATTTTCTACAATTAGTTGGTGATCTGTTTACTTTGTTGATTTTCTTTGCTGTCCAAAAGGCTTTTTATTTTTTTTAAATCTGATGTGACAGTTTTGGGGGCTCTCTGTATTATCGGGGTTTTACTCAAACTCCGGGCCTATACCTATAGCTTGAAGTGTATTTCATGCTGGAGGTATGGGTCCAGCAGCCAGATATTTGAAGAAAACTGACTCTGTCGCTCAGGGGCCCTCAGTTTCCCAGATTTTTTCAGCTAGTGGTGAATTTCTTAAGTCCCTGTCATCCAGACAGCGCTGTCATTCATTGTCTCTAGCATTTTTAAATTTTTATTTTATTTATTACAGTTTATTCACTTGGTACCCCCGCTGTAGACCCTCGCTCGTCTCCTCCCAGTCCCACCCACCCTCTTTTCACCCCCTATGCCCTTTCCCTAGTCCCCTGATGGGGAGGACCTCCTCCCCTTCTGACTCTAGCTTATCAGGTCTCATCAGGGCTGACTGCATCATCTTCCTCTGTGGCCTGGCAAGGCTGCAGCCCACCAAGGGGAGGTGATCAAAGAGCCAACCACTGAGTTCAGAGACAGCCCCTGTACACTTTACTAGGGAACCCACTTGGGAAATGAGGAGCCAATGGGCTTCCTCAAAGCAAGAGGTCTAGGTCCTCTCCATGTGTGGTCCTTGGTTCGAATATTGATCTCTTGCAGGTCCCTCTGGGCCCAGATATTTTGGCTTTGTTGTTCTTGTGGAGTTCCTGTCCCTTAGAGGTCTTTCTATCTCCCTCTTCTTCCATAAGGATTCTGGCACTCTGCCCAAAATTTGGCTATGAGTCTCAGTATCTCCTTCAATACCCTGGTGCATAGAGTCTTTCAGAGTTGCTCTGTCGAAGGCTCCTGTCCTATTCCTTGTCTTCTCCTACTTCCGATGTCTAGCATTTTTTAAAAACGGCCTTTTCAGTGCTGATCCTTGAGACTTGGGAGGAGGGTTGCAGCATGGATTCCCTATTTAGGGATGAATATTCCACAATATTTGATTGTCTGCGTTTTGACCAGTTGTAGGTCTCTGTGTTAATTATTATTACTGCAAGATGAAGCTTCTCTGATCGACGTTTAGATTTGCAATATAAGGGTAAGTCTTTAGAAGTTAGTTAATCCACACTGTGCCTTTTCAGTAGGGTAACTACAAAATGTTATCCCTTGGGGCATTTGACCTACCTCTCAGTGAGTTCTTGGCCCTGTTAAGAGTGCCAGGAATGAGGTTTGCACATGTATCTGGCTTTAAATCCTATCAGGAAGTATTTGGTATTCGCATGACATTTATGCCACTCCCGCACCAGTGGATTCGTTTTCCAGTCTGGTTACTATTGTAGCTCACGCAGTTCAAATCTGGGTAAGACTGATGAGCACCTTTCTCCTTTGTTACTGCGCACAGTGCACAGCACTTTATCAAATTCTGGAGGGTAATTAAGAACATTGGGAAAAGGCTGGTGTGTTTGGAATCTCACTGACCAACAACCCCTAAAGAGATTCCCCATTCCTGGCTCTGAGATTTTTTTTCCTTTTCTTTTTTCTTTTTTCTTTCTTTCCTTTTTTTTTTTTTTTTTTTTTTAATTTCTTAGCTTCCCTGGGAAGATTAGGGTGGAGCCATGATAGGCAAACTAAATGGTTAAACTCCACAAAAAGCCCCCTTTCCAGGACGACTTAGCACTAAAGCAAGGCCGGTGTTCTATTCCAGGTTTGGTGTTCTCTACCTCATTGTTTTCTTATCTCTCGGTTTAATTTCCTCAGATGTCATGAGCTGGTGAGTTGTCTCATGTGTGAGTGTGTGTGTGCGTTTTACAATTCCAGGCTTATTTCGTATTTACTTAGGGGTGAGGCGGTAGTTCATATTGACGGCCTCCATAGGAGTTGATAGACAAAGATGGCAGGTGGAATGGAAGCCTGGCTTTCTAAACATTCTTAACATCCCCAAAAGGAATCAGAACAGTGGGAAAAATTCAGTTCGCAACGCTTAGAGCATTATTGACCTTTCAAACAAATTGAGTTGGAAATAAGACCGAAATACGCAGGGTTTAAAAACTCAATTTATGTAGAATTTTCCCGTTTGAGTCACATGCATAAGGAAATGGAAATCCTGGGAACTGCTGTGGAGCTGTGTGAAGTTTAACACCTTATACACCGTGGACAGGGTAACAGCTGGGGATATCTCACACATGCATTTCCCTTCTTTTCCTGTTAGTGATTCCATCTTAGCTTAGAACGCTTGTTTGAAGGCAGATTTTACACTAATTTCAAGAACCCTAATTATTCTGTGGGAACATCCTGATATTTAAACATGTGAATCCAATTTGAAACATTATTGACAATTACTCATCAAAATATATTTTATTAAGTTATTATTATTTAGATAAATATATCTAAATCATATAGGTAATAAGATATTGATTTTTCATCTTGTGTTGTAATCTGAAATTTCTTTCTATAATTATTTAAAGAATATGCCAAATCACATCATTCAACATCTGATGCTGACTTTCTTTTTATAATAGACCTCACTACTTTTTCAATGGTACCTCTCTCTTTTTTCTCAAAAAGTGTAGGGAGTGCCTGCATAAGGTTTTTACCTAAAATACAGGGTAGATATAGGTTCTATACAAATTTCCATGTTTTTACAGTTCATACATGCATCTTAAATGAGTGATTATATCAGTGAAACTATAAATTCAGAAGCCATAGCAAAGATATTGAGGTTGTCATGGAAAAGAAGGAAAATCTTCAGCCATGAGTTTGAAAAGAGTTGTAGTTAAAAAAAATACTGCTGTTTCTTAAATGTACA